>NC_137135.1:37661187-37673687 GCF_949319135.1 Squalius cephalus
TAATATTTCAGTCGTTTCTCAGTCAGAGCAAAACATTCTTAATAATACATTTCTGCTGATGTATTCTGCAGAAATGTATTATTATTCTATATATATATACACTCACCTAAAGGATTATTAGGAACACCTGTTCAATTTCTCATTAATGCAATTATCTAATCAACCAATCACATGGCAGTTGCTTCAATGCATCTAGGGGTGTGGTCCTGGTCAAGACAATCTCCTGAACTCCAAACTGAATGTCAGAATGGGAAAGAAAGGTGATTTAAGCAATTTTGAGCGTGGCATGGTTGTTGGTGCCAGACGGGCCGGTCTGAGTATTTCACAATCTGCTCAGTTACTGGGATTTTCACGCACAACCATTTCTAGGGTTTACAAAGAATGGTGTGAAAAGGGAAAAACATCCAGTATGCGGCAGTCCTGTGGGCGAAAATGCCTTGTTGATGCTAGAGGTCAGAGGAGAATGGGCCGACTGATTCAAGCTGATAGAAGAGCAACTTTGACTGAAATAACCACTCGTTACAACCGAGGTATGCAGCAAAGCATTTGTGAAGCCACAACACGCACAACCTTGAGGCGGATGGGCAACAACAGCAGAAGACCCCACCGGGTACCACTCATCTCCACTACAAATAGGAAAAAGAGGCTACAATTTGCACGAGCTCACCAAAATTGGACAGTTGAAGACTGGAAAAATGTTGCCTGGTCTGATGAGTCTCCATTTCTGTTGAGACATTCAGATGGTAGAGTCAGAATTTGGCGTAAACAGAGTGAGAACATGGATCCATCATGCCTTGTTACCACTGTGCAGGCTGGTGGTGGTGGTGTAATGGTGTGGGGGATGTTTTCTTGGCACACTTTAGGCCCCTTAGTGCCAATTGGGCATCGTTTAAATACCACGGCCTACCTGAGCATTGTTTCTGACCATGTCCATCCCTTTATGACCACCATGTACCCATCCTCTGATGGCTACTTCCAGCAGGATAATGCACCATGTCACAAAGCTCGAATCATTTCAAATTGGTTTCTTGAACATGACAATGAGTTCACTGTACTAAAATGGCCCCCACAGTCACCAGATCTCAACCCAATAGAGCATCTTTGGGATGTGGTGGAACGGGAGCTTCGTGCCCTGGATGTGCATCCCACAAATCTCCATCAACTGCAAGACGCTATCCTATCAATATGGGCCAACATTTCTAAAGAATGCTTTCAGCACCTTGTTGAATCAATGCCACGTAGAATTAAGGCAGTTCTGAAGGCGAAAGGGGGTCAAACACAGTATTAGTATGGTGTTCCTAATAATCCTTTAGGTGAGTGTATATATACAATAAATAAATAAAACAAAATTAAATGAATAAATATATTAATGTTTTTTACTTTTGTTTGTTTGCTTATGTTAATTATGTGTGTGTGTGTGTGTGTGTGTGTGTGTGTCAGGCGTGGCTCTCAGTGTGTTGCCCATGTATCTGGGTGAGATCTCCCCTCGGCAGGTCCGGGGCTCCATCGGTCAGTTCCACGCCATCTTCATCTGTCTGGGAGTCTTCATCGGGCAGGTGCTCGGACTGCCCGAGATATTTGGACAGGTGAGTCTACAGAAGCGTTTGTGTGTGTGTGTGTGTGTGTGTGTGATACACCAGCGGTTAAAAGCTTGGAATAATCCAGGCTTTCCATGACTTTTCCGGGTCTAGAAATCACACTTTTAACACGTTAACATCCTCATAAGATCGTGATTTGTAGTAGTTTTAGCTGATTTTAAAGCTTGATCTGTCAGATTTAAAGGGGACATATTATGAAAATCGGACTTTTCCCGTGTGTAACTGCTGTAATCGGTGCTTCTACCGTCACAGAACACGTGAAAAGTGAAACCCAGTAACTGTGTTTTGGTGAGCACAAACATTCGGTTCCACACGCGCCAACAGAGACCAGTTCTAACGCACTGATGAAGATCCAGCAGAGCCTGAAGCTGTTCTGTGGTTGAGCACAGACGAGCACTGAACACTATTGACCAGAACATGTCACCGCTGTCTTATAAAGACCTCAGGAACTGTGGACACTTGTGGAGAAGTTCAACATGATGATGAGATAGATGATCAGTGTAACTCCACAACAACTACAGAAATGTCTCCACTAACATTCAGAAGCTCTTCCTGAGTCTCTCCGTAAGGCTGCACTCGCTACTGGTTATTCTGGGATTCTGGATGAGTGAGATTGGCCTGTTCTGTTATTGCCGGAGTTTCTGAAGCTCGTGTAAAGGCTCCGCCCTCTTCTGGACGGAGGCGGAGCTAAAGCTCATCTGCATTTAAAGGGACACACTAAAACGGCGCGTTTTTGCTCGCACCCAAAGAGGGGCAAATTTGACAAGCTATAATAAATGATCTGGTATTTTGAGCTGAAATTTCACACACATTCTGGAGACACCAGAGATTTATATTACATCTTGTGAAAGGGGCATAATATTTCACCATTAAGGCGTTCTCTGGCTGTTTTAGAGGGAATCTGGAGCTCTGTGGCGTTCATGTTTCCCGTGTGTGATCGGTCAGCTGTTGTGTTGGGGTCGTGATCTGGATCCGGCTCTTGTCCGTCCACATGATCGTCCAGCGTGTCGTGATGTACGGTGTCCCTGTGACCGTCTGACCCGGAGACGTCTGAGTCCGCCGGCGCTGTGAAGGATCATCAGATGATGACTAGTGTGTTCTGTCTGTATGAAGGGTTAGTTCTCTTACACAAGCATCAGAATACACTGCAAAAAAAATTTTTCTTACTTAGTATTTTTATTATTTACAATGCCATAAGATATTATGTCTTGTTTTCTGGGGGGAAAATCTAAATGCCAATGGAGTAAGAAAAATAATCTTAATTCAAACGGAAACAACATTATTTCTCTTACCCCATTGGCGGATAATTTTGCTTGTTTTAAGCAAAAACTCACTTCATTTTTATTTTTCCCCTCAGAAAACAAGACATAATATCTTATGGCATTTTACAACTTTAGTAAATCCATCTTGATTTAAGAATTTTTAGATATTTAGACTGGAAACAAGACAAAAATACTGAGTAAGAAAAGCATTTTTTGCAGTGTAAGATAAAACTACCACAAATCAAGATCTTTCTCTTTTTAATGAACAGCCTCAACTGTTTTGTCTTTGAAGAACCAGGATTCACACGTCGGAAAACCTGGATAAACGAGTTTTAAAAAGTGTGATATCTTGACCTGGAAAAGTCATGGAAATTAATCAAATCTTATAACGCCACCATGTACATTATTTATAATGAATACATTTATCATGTATTTCTCTTTTCATTTGGTGGATTGCAGGTACAATTTCTCCATTAAGGTATTTTTAATATTATACATTAAAACAAAATGTTATCATCGCCCACTTTATTAGCTACACCTGTTCATCTGCTCGTTAACACAGATATCAGGTCAGCCAATCACAGGGCAGCAACTCAGGCATGTAGACATGATCGAGACGATCTGCTGAAGTTCAAACCGAGCATCAGAACGAGAAAGAAAGCTGATATGAGTGACTCTGAACATGGCAGGGTTACTGGTCTGAGTGTTTCAGAAACTGCTGATCGACTGGGATTTTCACACACAGCCACCTCTAGTGTTTACTGGACAACAGAAGACTGGAGAAACGTCACCTGATCTGATGAGTCTGGATACTTTCAGATGAAGTCAAGTCAATTTATTTATAGAGCACAACATTAACACAACGTTTGTTGATCCAAAGTGCTTTACAGACGGTCAAAAGGTTAATAGAGAGAAAATAATAATAATAATAAAAGAATATATAAAATATTATTTAAAAAAATATATATATAAACAGCATCACTCAAATGCAAGAGTATAAAAATGAGTCTTTAAGCTAGATTTAAAAACGTTAAGCGATGGAGAGGCCCTGATATTAAAGGGTAAGCTGTTCCAAAGCTCAGGGGCAGCAACCGCGAAAGCTCTGTCACCTTTGGATTTACAACGTGAGCGAGGGACAGATAAAAGAAGCTGGTTACAAGATCTTAATGACCTAGAGATTTTATATGGCTGGATAAGGTCACAGATATAATCCAGGGCTGATTTTTGCAGTGCCTTATATACAAAAAGAAGGACCTTAAAATCAACTCTGAATTTGATAGGGAGCCAGTGCAATGAAGCAAGAACAGGAGTAATATGCTCCCGCTTTTTTGTTCCTGTCAGCAATCTGGCTGCCGCATTTTGAACCATCTGAAGCCGAGATAGAGTGCTTTGAGGAAGGCCGACATACAGAGAGTTACAATAGTCCAGTCTTGAAGAGATTAGTGCGTGGATGACAATTACAAGATCTTTTTGAGAAAGAAAATGTTTTACCTTCGCAACAGATCTGAGGTGGAAGAAGCTACTCTTTACAACCGTGTTTACCTGCTTGTCAAATTGTAGTAAAGGATCAAAGTGGACCCCTAGATTTTTTACATAGGGTTGTACGCTATCACTAAGGGAGCCTAACCTACTTGTCAGAGTAGTATTGAGTGCAGCGGGGCCTAGCAAAAGCACCTCAGTTTTGTCAGTGTTTAGTTGCAGGAAATTGTTAGCCATCCAAATTTTCACTTCGTCAAAACATGAGAAAAGACGTTGTATAGAAAAGTCATTTTCAAGTTTGATTGGAAGGTAAAGTTGTTGGTCATCGGCGTAGCAGTGATAGTTTATACTATATTTCTGGAGAATGGAGCCCAGGGGAAGCATGTAGAGTGAGAACAATAAAGGGCCAAGAATAGAGCCCTGAGGAACACCATAAGGGACGGGTGCAGTAGGAGAGGTAAACGACCCAATATTTACTGAAAACGTCCTACCCTTTAAATAAGAGGTGAACCATTGTAATGCCGTGCCTTGAACCCCTTCTGCATATTGAAGTCGTTTCAAGAGGATGTCATGGTCAATAGTGTCGAAGGCTGCACTCAAATCTAGCAGTAACAGATTGACAGATGACCCTGAATCAGTAGACAACAAAAGATCATTCATAACTTTAAGCAAGGCTGACTCTGTACTGTGAAGTGCTCTAAAACCAGATTGGAACTTATCCAAAATGTTAAAGGCATCCAGGTAAGAAGTAAACTGTGAAAGCACTGCTTTCTCTAAAACCTTGGAAATAAATGGGAGTTTAGAAATTGGCCGTTAGTTACTAAGAACAGATGGATCAAGGTGAGATCTTTTTAGCAGGGGCTGTACAGAAGCATGTTTAAAAGACTCAGGGAAAACCCCACTAGACAAAGAACTGTTTATAATAGTTAAAAGCGCAGGGCTAATAGTGTCTAATACCTCTCTAAGCAAACGGCCAGGCAGTACATCAGATTGACAGTATGTAAATTTCATTTTAGAAATTAATGCACTTAATTGAGATTGAGTCACTGGTTTAAAACTAGTGAAATTGCTAGAAAGAGAGATCAGGGGAGAAACAACCATGTCAGGAGGAGAAAGGTGAGATCTGATATCTAATATCTTCTGTACAAAGAAACTTAAAAATTCTATGCAGGTCTCGAGATTGCCAACAGGAGCTGATCAAGTGACTGGATTAAGTACTGAGTTTATAGTTTTAAAAAGAACTTTTGGCCTGTTTGTATTCATGGCAATCAAATTTGAAAAGTATTGAGATTTTGCATCACTGACCGACTTTTGATAGGTGGCAAGACAATCTTTTAAAATTTGATAAGAGACCTGAAGCCCATCCTTTTTCCACCTGCGTTCAGCCCTTCTGCACTCCCGTCTGAGCACACGGGTAGAGGCATTTAACCAAGGTTGAGAATTAGATTTAGGTTGTTGCCTTCTAGGCTTCAGGGGAGCAACAGTATCCAATGCAGTAGAACAGGTATGGTTGAAGACGAGAACCATCTGGTCAGTGTTCATATCAGGTGACAAAGAGACCTCACAATTACAAAAGATTGTAGAGAATTGTAGTGCAGTAGTGGCATGAAAAACACGGGAGCTGCACACAGGCTGAGAGAGGATGGGCTGTACATATGGGACTGCAGGTTCAAATAATACAGAATAGTGATCAGAAATACCAGCATCAAATACTTCACATGAATGTATAGAGAGACCGCGAGTCAAAATAAGATCTAGTGTATGGCCCAAGTTATGAGTGGGAGAAGAGACACACTGTGCGAAACTGAGCGAGTCAATGAGATTCATAATATTTTTAACCATAGGTTTAGAGGGGCAGCAAACATGGATATTAAAATCCCCCAGAACCAACAGTCTATCACAGCGACAGGAAGTCTGAGAGTTCATGGATAAACGTTGTGCTAACTTTGGGTGGTCTGTAAATCAAGATGCAAATTAGAGGACCATTGAGGTCGATGTGCAGGAGTTGTGCCTCAAAACTAGAAAAGGCATCTACAGGCAGTAGTTGACATTTAAATGACTTCTTGAAAATTGTAGCTAGACCGCCACCAGATCCATTTGGCCTGGGAGAGCTGTAAAAGGAACAGTCAGGAGGAGATAGTTCACCCAGAGACGAAAGATCGTCAGGTTTCAGCCAGGTTTCAGTCACAAACAGAAAATCCAAGGCATAAGATGAGAAGAAGTTGTTCATAATGAATGTTTTATTTGACAGTGACCTAGCGTTTACTAGGGCCATTTTCACTGAAGGCTGAACTGTTGCAGAGGAAGTTGTAACTGGCGGTAGAGCCCCAAGTGGGGCATATTCCAGAGAACGGTGATTTGCAAAGTTAATATTTCCACCCTCTCTGCGAGATTTTGCATACAGTCGACGAGAAGAAGACCAGACAGCGGGGATAATACATCCGTCAACTGAGGGAACTGAGGTAGTGAGCCCAGTGCAATGTTTGTGGGAGCCCCGATGTATGTAACGAGGCCGGCGAGCGATACCAAGAGCAGCGCAGTGATTATAAAGGTTAGTGGGCAGCGATGGCCGAACTTTAGGGTTCAGGTGATGCAGATCCAACGACGAATAGAAAGTCATGTCATAAAAACCCCACCAGCAAAAAGGCAGCAAAGTTTCTTGAGACAGCGCGCAAAAATAAAAAGAAGCAGATAAAAAAGTTACGGGCAATAAAAAGAGGAGGATCATCCTAGAGTCGCGCGTACCCAGCCAGGTTTAAAACCACACAGTGCAAATATGTGGAAGATATATCAACCAGACCAGCATCTGGCAACCAATAATCCGAGAGAAAGTGGATACTTACTCACGGAAGACGGATGAAGTAGCCTGTTGCTTCGGTGGCGAAAGCTCGCGTTTGGCAGGTAACAACTTGACTGAAGGGATACAGAGACAGTTCATAAACAACGGCGTATTTAGTCAAATCAGCGTTAAAAAAATCAGCGTTAAAAAATCTGCGGAATGGACTCAAGGGAGTTAAGATCCAAAAATTAAAACTGCACGCTTGAGTAGTCCATAATTAGTCCATAGGATAGCGGGAGAGCAGCGGCTGTCAGAACACACCAGCGTTCGCTCAATCAACGTTCCCCCAAGGGCCAGAATCTGACGTGAACAACATGAAAGCGTGGATCGTCCTGCCGTGTGTCCGCGGTTCAGGCTGCTGGGAGTGATATCATTGTGTTTTCTTGACACACTTTGGGCTCTTAGTGCCAATAGGTCATCGTTTAAATGCCACAGCCGACCTGAGTATTGATGCTGATCATGCCCTTTATGACCATCTTCTGATGGCAAGAGAACGCACGTCACGAAGCTGAAATCATCTCAGACTGGTTTCCTGATCATGAGGTGTTCACTAAACTCACACGCCTCCACAGTCACCAGATCTCAGTCCGGTCGAGCAGCTTTGGGATCTGCTGGATCGGGAGATTCACGTCATGGATGTGCAGCTGATAAATCTGCAGCAACTGTGATGCGATCATGGCAATACGGACCAGAATCTCTGAGGAATGTTTCCAGGACCTTGTTGAATCTCTGCCATGAAGAATTAAAGCATTTCTGAAGGCAAAAGAGGGTCTGACCCGCTACTAGCAATGTGTTCCTAATAAAGTGGCTGGTCAGTGGTATATATATATATATATATATATATAAAATGAGAGTTAAAAATTCTCAAATGTAAACCTCACATGCATTAGTGTAATCTTTTTTTCTTTTTAAGAACTTCCCGCTCCTCTAGTTATTGGTCCGATCGCTCGACCTTCACCCTCGGGTCATATCACCTGTGTGTGACTGAACCTCAGGTATATCTCTCTGAACGTCTCCTCGCTCTGCTGTGTGTTTGCAGGAAAAGAGGTGGAACTTCCTGTTTGCTTTCTTGGCATTTCCTGCCCTGCTTCAGCTGTGTGTTCTTCCGTTTCTGCCCGAGAGCCCCAGATTCCTCCTGATGGAGCGCCGGGATGAGGTGGCAGCGGAGAAAGGTGAAAATCAGCTCATTAAACTCTCATTTAGAGATTCAGTTCAGTTTTCCCTCATGAATCCCTCTGTATGTGTGTGTGTGTGTGTGTATGTGTGTGTGTGTGTGGCAGCATTCCAGGCGTTCCTGGGCCGCACAGATGTGAGACGCGAGCTGGACGAGGTTCACGCTGAGAGTCGCGCTCAGAACACACAGCGGACGGCGTCTGTGCTGGAATTGTTCCGGAAGCGTTCGCTCCGCTGGCAGCTGATCACTGTGATCGTGGTCATGAGCTGCTATCAGCTCTGTGGACTCAACGCCGTCAGTTCAACACGTCAACATCACTGCAAACACGGCAAACACAGCAATCACTGCAAACACGGCAAACACAGCAATCACTGCAAACAAAGCAAACACTGCAATCACTGCAAACACATGAACATCACTGCAAACAAAGCAAACACTGCAATCACTGCAAACACATGAACATCACTGCGAACACTGCAAACACGGCAAACACAGCAATCACTGCAAACACAGCAATCACTGCAATCACTGCAAACACAGCAATCACTGCAAACACAGCAATCACTGCAATCACTGCAAACACATGAACATCACTGCAAACAAAGCAAACACTGCAATCACTGCAAACACATGAACATCACTGCGAACACTGCAAACACGGCAAACACAGCAATCACTGCAAACACGGCAAACACAGCAATCACTGCAAACACAGCAATCACTGCAATCACTGCAAACACAGCAATCACTGCAAACACGGCAAACACAGCAATCACTGCAAACACAGCAATCACTGCAAACACTGCAAACACAGCAATCACTGCAATCACTGCAAACACAGCAATCACTGCAAACACAGCAAACACAGCAATCACTGCAATCACTGCAAACACAGCAATCACTGCAAACACAGCAAACACAGCAATCACTGCAAACACATGAACATCACTGCAAACACAGCAATCACTGCAATCACTGCAAACACTGCAAACACAGCAATCACTGCAAACACATGAACATCACTGCAAACACTGCAAACACAGCAATCACTGCAATCACTGCAATCACTGCAAACACAGCAATCACTGCAATCACTGCAAACACTGCAAACACAGCAATCACTGCAAACACATGAACATCACTGCAAACACTGCAAACACAGCAATCACTGCAATCACTGCAATCACTGCAAACACAGCAATCACTGCAAACACAGCAAACACAGCCATCTTTGCAAACACTGCAAACACATGAACATCACTGCAATCACTGCAAACACAGCAATCACTGCAAACACTGCAAACACATGAACATCACTGCAAACACTGCAAACACAGCAATCACTGCAATCACTGCAAACACAGCAATCACTGCAAACACAGCAAACACAGCAATCACTGCAAACACATGAACATCACTGCAAACACTGCAAACACAGCAATCACTGCAATCACTGCAAACACAGCAATCACTGCAATCACTGCAAACACAGCAATCACTGCAAACACTGCAAACACAGCAATCACTGCAAACACATGAACATCACTGCAAACACTGCAAACACAGCAATCACTGCAATCACTGCAAACACAGCAATCACTGCAAACACAGCAAACACAGCAATCACTGCAAACACATGAACATCACTGCAAACACTGCAAACACAGCAATCACTGCAATCACTGCAAACACAGCAATCACTGCAAACACAGCAATCACTGCAAACACATGAACATCACTGCAAACACTGCAAACACAGCAATCACTGCAATCACTGCAATCACTGCAAACACAGCAATCACTGCAAACACAGCAAACACAGCAATCACTGCAAACACAGCAAACACAGCAATCACTGCAAACACATGAACATCACTGCAAACACTGCAAACACAGCAATCACTGCAATCACTGCAAACACTGCAAACACAGCAATCACTGCAATCACTGCAAACACATGAACATCACTGCAAACACAGCAAACACAGCAATCACTGCAAACACATGAACATCACTGCAAACACTGCAAACACAGCAATCACTGCAATCACTGCAAACACTGCAAACACAGCAATCACTGCAAACACAGCAATCACTGCAATCACTGCAAACACTGCAAACACTGCAAACACAGCAATCACTGCAATCACTGCAAACACATGAACATCACTGCAAACACAGCAAACACAGCAATCACTGCAAACACATGAACATCACTGCAAACACTGCAAACACAGCAATCACTGCAATCACTGCAATCACTGCAAACACAGCAATCACTGCAAACACATGAACATCACTGCAAACACAGCAAACACAGCAATCACTGCAATCACTGCAATCACTGCAAACACAGCAATCACTGCAAACACAGCAAACACAGCAATCACTGCAAACACAGCAATCACTGCAAACACATGAACATCACTGCAAACACTGCAAACACAGCAATCACTGCAATCACTGCAAACACAGCAATCACTGCAATCACTGCAAACACAGCAATCACTGCAAACACAGCAATCACTGCAAACACTGCAAACACAGCAATCACTGCAATCACTGCAAACACATGAACATCACTGCGAACACTGCAAACACGGCAAACACAGCAATCACTGCAAACACAGCAATCACTGCAATCACTGCAAACACAGCAATCACTGCAAACACAGCAAACACAGCAATCACTGCAATCACTGCAAACACTGCAAACACTGCAAACACTGCCACACTGCAAACACAGCAATCACTGCAATCACTGCAAACACTGCAAACACTGCAAACACTGCCACACTGCAAACACAGCAATCACTGCAAACACTGCAAACACATGAACATCACTGTCATCACTGCAATCACAGCAAACACATCAACACTTAGAAAACTTAGAACAGTTTTTCTTAGTCCTTGGAAACCAAAAAAGTAGTGCTTGAAAAGTTTCATTTTACAGCACCTGTACGAGCCCTGGTTAAAGAGCACACACACACTCTGATAGGACAGACTGGAGAAAGAAGGACGCAGTATGATAGTGATGATGTTATATCAGTTGTTATGAAGATGATGCATGTGTTTGAGGCTGATGATCCTCTTCCTCTGTAGATCTGGTATTACACTAACGGGATCTTCGAGAAGGCCGGGTTCGAGAAGGCTCTGATTCCCTACATCACGCTCAGCACCGGTGGCATCGAGACACTGGCCGCCATCATATCTGTGAGTGAGAGAAAGCACTGACACTGAAGAGGACAGATGCGCTTCTGAGTTTTACAGCTGAGATCCAGTTAGTCTCATATTTGATGAAGTTTGCATCATTGATTCTGTTATTTTCCTGTTCATCCCTGTGAAGCTGCTTAGAAACACTCTGTGCTTTGTGTATGTGTGAGAGTGTGTGTGTGTGTGTGTGTGTGTGTGCGTGTGTGTCTGAGTGAATGCATGTGAGTGGGTGTGTGTGTGTGTGTGTGTGTGTGTGTGTGTGTGTGTGTGTGTGTGTGAATGCGTGTGAGTGGGTGTGTGTGTGTGTGTGTGTGTGTGTGTGTGTGTGTGTGTGTGTGTGTGTGTGTGTGAGGTTTGTAATGAGTTTAGGGAGAAGGGGGAGTGTCTTGTGTTCAGATTCGTGTGGTTTTCCTCTCAGGAAATCTAAGGCTGATCTTCCCTGTTAGTACAGGACTCTAAATCAGAGAGCATCATGGGAATTGTGCATAAAGACCAGCAGCACAATGGACATGATGAGAAAGTGCTCTGCAGCCTGTTAATGTGTGATAGTGAGTGACACTGTCCCATGATGCTCTCTGATCAGAAACACTTGACCAGAGATCTTTCATCATGTTTGGGTCTCAGTGTGATGTTTACTGAATTGAACAATAAACACAATACTGACTGTCTTCATCTTCAGCACGACATCTGTTTTTTTGCATTTCAGACCTACAGACATCTATCTGTGTGTGTGTGTGTGTGTGTGTGTGTGTGTGTGTGAGAGTGAGTGTGTCACTTTTAAATAGAAAAATAATTAAATGATGTGATACACTATATTGCCAAAAGTATTGGGACACCCCTCCAAATCATTGAATCCAATCACTTCCATGGACGAGTCTGGGTTTGGCGTTTGGCAAGAGAACAGTACTTGTCTGACTGCATTGTGCCGAGTGTAG
>NC_137135.1:37676187-37728687 GCF_949319135.1 Squalius cephalus
GGAACAAGCGCGCCTGCTCTTAAAGGGAATGTGAGATGTCGCTCTGATTGGTTTATTTCACGTTACGCCCAAACCACACCTATGAGTAATGAAGCGACTTCAGACCAACACATTTTAGATTTGCATCGGGCGCAAGAGTCATTTATCCCGCCGGGAAAATAGCAACAGCGCCGAGACCCGCCAACAAAGTTACTCGCGTTTCGCATTTGATACTTGCGTTTCAGATCGTTAAAATAGGGCACATAGTCTTAGAGCTCAAACATGACAATCTGGGGCTCAGGTCAGGAAGCAGACAGACTGGCTAAACCGATCGTCTGCTAGCGGCCTCGCGTCACCAAGGTCAGATAAATCCCATCACATAGAGACTCTTTCACCTAGCTATCATCATGTAGAGACTGTGTCTGTTCCCCGAATTAGGACATACAAAAAACTCCCAAACCCGTCTAAGCGTAAAAATGTAATCGATGTTCAACAAATAAAAAACAGATATAATACAGATGAGCAAATGATAAAGCTCGGGTTGCTGAATATTCGATCGCTTACTTCAAAATCACTCATTGTTAATGATATGATTTCAGATAATAACCTAGATGTGCTGTGTTTGACAGAAACCTGGCTAAAACCAAACGATTACATTACTTTAAATGAGTCCACCCTGCAAGATTACTGTTATAAACATGAGCCTCGTCTGAAACGCAAAGGGGGAGGAGTTGCTGTAATTTATAGTAATATCTTCAGAATTAGTCTAGTTTCAAATATAATTCTTTTGAAGTGTTGGTGCTTAATATAGCAATATATAGTGTAAATGATAAACGTTTGAGATTTGTGCTGGCTACTGTATACAGGCCACCAGGGCACCATAGAGACTTATCAAAGAATTCGCTGACTTTCTATCAGAGTTAGTTCTGGCTGCAGATAAAATCAATTTTAATATACACATAGATAATGAAAAAGATGCATTGGGATTGGCATTTAAAGACATTCTGAACTCTATTGGAGTTAGACAACACGTGTCAGGACCTACTCATCGTCGTAATCATACTCTAGATCTAATATTATCACATGGAATAGATGTTGATGCCATTGAAATTCTGCAGCAGAGCGATAACATCTCAGATCATTATCTAGTCTCGTGTAAACTTCATTTAGCCAAGGCTGCAAAGCCGACTCCGTGTTACAAATATGTTAGACCTATCACTTCTGCCACTAAAGATTGCTTTATCAATAATCTTCCTGATCAGTTTCATCATCTCAGCATCCCAGATAGCTTAGAAGAACTCGATATTGCAACAGAAACTTTTAACTCTCTCTTTTCCAGCACTTTAGACACAGTTGCTCCGTTGCGCTTAAAGAAGAGTAAAGAAAATAGTCCAGCGCCGTGGTACAACGAGCACACTCAGGCCCTTAAGAGAGCAGCCAGAGAGATGGAGCGCAACTGGAAGAAAACAAAACTAGAGGTATTTCACATTTCATGGAAGGAGAGCTTGATTGCTTACAGAGAGGCTTTAAAAGCTGCTAGATCTGCTTATTTTTCAACCCTATTAGAAGAAAATAAACATAATCCTAGGTATTTATTTGAAACAGTGGCTAAACTAACGAAAAATAAATCTTCAAGCCCAGAAGTTTCCAAGCAACACAGCAGTAATGACTTTATGAACTTCTTCACTAACAAGATTGATAATATCAGGGAGAAAATTATAACTATGCAACCGTCTACTACAGTATCACATCAGGCAGTGCATTGTAGTCTCCCTGAGGAAAAATTCCATTCATTTGTTGCTATAGAAGAGGAAGAATTTACTAAACTCGTTAAATCATCTAAATCTACAACATGTATGTTAGACCCTATACCGACTAAGCTACTGAAAGAGATGCTTCCAGAGGTCACAGATCCTCTTCTTAATATCATTAATTCGTCTTTGTCTCTAGGATACGTACCAAAAAACTTTAAGCTGGCTATGATTAAACCGCTTGTTAAAAAACCGCAACTTGATCCTACAGAATTAGTCAATTACAGGCCGATCTCAAATCTACCTTTTCTGTCAAAGACACTAGAAAAGGCAGTATCCTCACAACTGTGTTCCTTTCTTGAAAGAAATGATATCTGCGAGGATTTCCAGTCAGGATTTAGACCGTACCATAGTACCGAAACAGCTCTCGTTAGAGTCACAAATGATTTGCTCTTATCATCCGATCGTGGTTGTGTCTCTCTATTAGTGTTACTCGATCTTAGTGCTGCATTTGACACTATTGACCACAACGTTCTTTTAAATGGACTAGAAAATTATGTTGGCATTAGTGGAATTGCACTAGCATGGTTTAAATCATACTTATCTGACCGTTATCAGTTTGTAGCAGTAAATGAAGAGATGTCTCATCGATCACAAGTTCAGTATGGCGTACCACAAGGCTCAGTACTAGGACCGCTGCTGTTCACTCTGTACATGCTACCCTCACACACACACACACACACACACACACACACACACACACACACACACACACACACTCACTCACTCACTCACTCACACACACACTCACTCACTCACACACACACACACACACACACACACACACACACTCCAGATCTGAGGAAGGACCTGTGCCTGGACACACACACACACACACACACACACACACACACACACACACACTCACCACACACACTCACTCACACACACACACACACACACACACACACACACACACACACACACACACACTCACCACACACACTCACTCACACACACACACACACACACACACTCACCACACACACACACACACACACACACACACACTCCAGATCTGAGGAAGGACCTGTGCCTGGACACACACACACTCTCTCTCACACACACACACACACACACACACACACTCTCACACACACACTCTCACACACACACACACACACACACACACACTCACACACACACACACACACACACACACACACACACACACACACACACACTCTCACACACACTCCAGATCTGACGAAGGACCTGTGCCTGGACACACACACACACTCACCACACACACTCACACACACACACACACACACACACACACACACACTCCAGATCTGAGGAAGGACCTGTGCCTGGACACACACACACACTCTCACACACACACACACACACACACACTCCAGATCTGATGAAGGACCTGCGCCTGGACGTGACGACAGCGCAGTCCTGAAGTGTCCACTAGTCTCTCTCCTGTGAAGGCCTCCCCCCCCCCCCCTTACCTCTCTACAGATGAAGCGTTGTCGGGATAATTCCGGTTCGCTTGGCTACGTGGAAGTGATACAAATTCTGTATTATAAATTTTAAGGCCAGACAAGAAGTATGTTGAGGGTTGATTTGTAGAGAAGGATATATAGACTGAACTCGTAATACGCATGTGCACGCCATCAGCGTTCTCACGGGTTCGAGTTTTTAAAGTTTGCGCAGAGAGAACTGAAGAGTTTTCTGTTAGAGCGGTGTCATGTTAGCGGCCCCTAAGTTAATAACTAATGATCGTTGCAATGGAAGTGAATCAATCAAAACTAACTTTATCTGGACAATAACGTTATTCTAGATCTGCTGTAAAGCCTGAACACTCTCTGTTACTGTAGTCAAGTCAAGTCATCTTCATTTATATAGCACTTTTAACAATGTAGATTGTTTCAAAGCAGCTTTACAGAGATAAACGTATAATTTACGGTAAGATTGTTTTGGCTTTATAGCGGTTCTTTAATAAAGTTATTTTCCAGCTAAAGTTAGTTTTGATTGATTCGCTTCCGTCGCAACGATCATTTGTTATTAAATTAGGGGCCGCCAAGACGACACCATTCTCTCTACACAGACTTTAAACGCGAACCTGTGAGAAACGCTGATGGCGTTCACATGCGCATTAAGAACTGGTTCTATAGTTATGTGCTTTTGAATATATGTGCGCAGGTTTGGAATTCCCTACAAACCAAGCCTAAACAAATTACTGGTGTTTCCTTATAGTTTTGATACAGAATTTTATTTTCCATCCATCCATCCATCCATCTTCTACCGCTTATCCGGGGCCGGGTCGCGGGGGCAGCAGTCTAAGCAGGGATGCCCAGACTTCCCTCTCCCTAGACACTTCCTCCAGCTCTTCCGGGGGGACACCGAGGCGTTCCCAGGCCAGCCGGGAGACATAGTCTCTCCAGCGTGTCCTAGGTCTTCCCCGGGGTCTCCTCCCGGTGGGACATGCCCGGAACACCTTCCCGGGAAGGCGTCCAGGAGGCATCCGGAAAAGATGCCCGAGCCACCTCAACTGACCCCTCTCGATGTGGAGGAGCAGCGGCTCTACTCTGAGCTCCTCCCGAGTGACCGAGCTTCTCACCCTATCTCTAAGGGATCGCCCAGCCACCCTGCGGAGAAAGCTCATTTCGGCCGCTTGTATCCGGGATCTTGTCCTTTCGGTCATGACCCACAGCTCATGACCATAGGTGAGAGTAGGAACGTAGATTGACTGGTAAATCGAGAGCTTCGCCTTGCGGCTCAGCTCCTTCTTCACCACGACAGACCGGTACAGGGACCGCATTACTGCAGAAGCTGCACCGATCCGCCTGTCAATCTCCCGTTCCATCCTTCCCTCACTCATGAACAAGACCCCAAGATACTTGAACTCCTCCACTTGAGGCAGGAGCTCTCCACCAACCTGAAGCGGGCAAACCACCCTTTTCCGACTGAGAACCATGGCCTCGGATTTGGAGGTGCTGATTTTCATCCCAGCCGCTTCACACTCGGCTGCAAACCGTCCCAGTGCATGCTGGAGGTCCTGGTTTGATGAGGCCAACACGACAACATCATCCGCAAAGAGCAGAGATGAAATCGTGTGGTCCCCAAACCTGACCCCCTCCGGCCCCTGGCTGCGCCTAGAAATTCTGTCCATAAAAATTATGAACAGAACCGGCGACAAAGGGCAGTCCAACACGCACCGGGAACAAGTCTGACTTACTGCTGGCAATACGAACCAAGCTCCTGCTCCGGTCGTACAGGGACCGGATAGCCCTTAGCAAAGGGCCCCGGACCCCATACTCCCGGAGCACCCTCCACAGGCCGCCGCGAGGGACACAGTCGAATGCCTTCTCCAAATCCACAAAGCACATGTGGATTGGTTGGGCAAACTCCCATGAGCCCTCCAGCACCTTGTAGAGGGTATAGAGCTGGTCCAGTGTTCCACGACCGGGACGGAAACCACACTGTTCCTCCTGAATCCGAGGTTCTACTATCGGCCGGATTCTCCTCTCCAGTACCCTGGCATAGACTTTCCCAGGGAGGCTGAGAAGTGTGATCCCCCTATAGTTGGAGCACACCCTCCGATCCCCCTTCTTGAAAAGAGGGACCACCACCCCGGTCTGCCAGTCCAAAGGTACTGTCCCCGACCGCCACGCGATGTTGCAGAAGCGTGTCAGCCAAGACAGCCCCACAACATCCAGAGACTTGAGGTACTCAGGGCGGATCTCATCCACCCCCGGTGCCTTGCCACCGAGGAGTTTCTTGACTACCTCGGTGACTTCAGCTTGGGTAACGGACGAGTCCGCCTCCGAGCCCTCAGCCTCTGCTTTCTCAATGGAAGACGTGACGGCGGGATTGAGGAGATCCTCGAAGTATTCCTTCCACCGTCCGGTGATATCCCCAGTCGAGGTCAACAGCTGCCCACCTCCACTGTAAACAGCGTTGGTAGGGCACTGCTTCCCCCTCCTGAGGCGCCGGACGGTTTGCCAGAATCTCTTCGAGGCCGACCGATAGTCCTTCTCCATGGCCTCACCGAACTCCTCCCAGGCCCGAGTTTTTGCCTCCACAACCACCCGGGCTGCAGTCCGCTTGGCCCGTCGGTACCCATCAGCTGCCTCAGGAGTCCCACAAGCCAGCCAGGCCCGATAGGACTCCTTCTTCAGCTTGACGGCATCCCTTACTTCCGGTGTCCACCACCGGGTTCGGGGATTGCCGCCTCGACAGGCACCGAAGACCTTACGGCCACAGCTCCGAGTGGCCGCGTTGACAATGGAGGTGGAGAACATGGTCCACTCTGACTCAATATCTCCAGACTCCCTCGGGATCTGGTCGAAGCTCTGCCGGAGGTGGGAGTTGAAGATCTCTCTGACAGGAGATTCGGCCAAACGTTCCCAACAGACCCTCACAGTACGTTTGGGTCTGCCGAGTCTGTCCAGCTTCCTCCCCCGCCATCGGATCCAACTCACCACCAGGTGGTGATCAGTTGACAGCTCCACCCCTCTCTTCACCCGAGTGTCCAAGACATATGGCCGGAGGTCGGATGAAACGACCACAAAGTCGATCATCGACCTCCGGCCTAGGGTGTCCTGGTGCCATGTGCACTGATGGACACCCTTATGCTTGAACATGGTGTTCGTTATGGACAAGCTGTAACTAGCACAGAAGTCCAATAACAGAACACCACTCGGGTTCAGATCAGGGGGGCCGTTCCTCCCAATCACGCCCCTCCAGGTGTCACTGTCGCTGCCCACGTGGGCGTTGAAGTCCCCCAGTAGAACGACGGAGTCCCCAGTCGGAGCACTTTCCAGCACCCCTCCCAGAGACTCCAAGAAGGCCGGGTACTCTGCACTGCCGTTCGGCCCGTAAGCACAAACGACAGTGAGAGACCTATCCCCGACCAGAAGGCGTAGGGAAGCGACCCTCTCGTTCACCGGGGTGAACTCCAACACATGGCGGCTGAGCTGGGGGGCTATAAGCAAACCCACACCAGCCCGCCGCCTCTCACCATGGGCAACTCCAGAGTGGTGAAGAGTCCATCCTCTCTCCAGGAGTGTGGTTCCAGAGCCCAAGCCGTGCGTAGAGGTGATCCCAACTATCTCTAGTCGGAATCTCTGAACCTCACGCACAACCTCAGGCTCCTTCCCCGCCAGAGAGGTGACATTCCATGTCCCTAGAGCTAGATTCCGCGTCCAGGGATCGGGCTGTCTAGGCCCCCGCCTTCGACTGCCGCCCGATCCACTTAGCACCGGCCCCTTACGGTCCCTCCTGCAGGTGGTGGGTCCACGGGAGGGTGGCCCCATGTCGCTCCTTCGGGCTGAGCCCGGCCGGACCCCATGGGGGGAGGCCCGACCACCAGGCGCTCGCATACGAGCCCCAACCCCGGGCCTGGCTCCAGGTTGGGGCCCCGGCTGCGCCATACCGGGCGACGTCACGGTCCTCGTTTTTTTTGGCATCATAAGGGTTTTTGAACCTCTCTTAGTCTGACCCGTCGCCTAGGACCTGTTTGCCTTGGGAGACCCTACCAGGGGCATATAGCCCCAGACAACATAGCTCCTAGGTTCATTCGGGTACTCAAACCCCTCCACCACGGTAAGGTGGCAGTTCAAGGAGGGGCTTTTATTATTAGAATTAGAAATTAGAATTTTATTTTATTTTATCAATTCGGGGTAGATACGCAAATTGAGTTTTCCCGACGACGCTTTATCTGTAGAGTGGGAAAGGGATCCTCCATAGGGAGAGACTAGTTGGCACTTCAGCACTGCGTTGACATCGGGTCCAGGCGAAGGTCCTTCCTCAGATCTGGATACGGCCTGGATCCAGCAGGCTGCGGGGAAACCTCGAGATAAACAAAGACACTAAAATTAGCGTAGATGCCATTCTTCTTATGATGTAACAAGTACATCAGGATTTATGGGAAGTGTTCCCGGTTCCAGCTGACCTAATCTATGCAGCCTAACACTGAATTATAGAAGTCTATAATGTATTATGTGAAAGCTAGGTGATGTGTTTTTAGTCTAGCTTTGAACTGACAGAGTGTGTCTGCTTCCCGGACAATGTTAGGAAGACTGTTCCAAAGTTTTGGTGCTAAATAGGAAAAGGATCTACCGCCAGCAGTCGATTTTGATATTCTAGGTATTATCAACTGGCCGGAATTTTGAGATCGCAATAGACGTGAATCTCCTATTATCACTGTAAAGCTGCTGTGAGACTCTATATTGTTAAAGCGCTGTATAAATGAAGATGACTTGACTTGACTTGACTTGACACACTCTCACACACACACACACACACTCTCATAGGTCACTGCATCATTACATAAACAGCAGTGAGTCGGATGAAGCACCTGCACTCACACACACACACACACACACTCTCTCCTCTTCATCCCGAGGGAAGAAACGTCACATCATCTCAAGCTCAGACACACAATGAATCCCAGAATCCCACAGTGAGACACAGACGTCAGTCGTCAGGAACGTGATCATGTCTGAACGCTGGGAAACTGATGGACAGACACATCAGCTTAATAGCTGGTGTGTGTGTGTGTGTGTGTGTGTGTGTGTGTGTGTGTGTGTGCGTGTGTGCGCAAATGCCAATGGTAGTTTGTGTTATTACGAGACTGATCCAGATGTGCTGGAACTCAAAGGTTTTCCTGCTGTCTAAAAAACATTAAAGTAAATGTTTAAAAATAGATGTGCCGCTCAATCCGCTAAATCCTCAGGACACGAGCCGAGGACAGGCCGGCGCAGGGAGGGAGCGAGGGATGAGCTCGTTCATTCTCATTCCTCCATTACACTGATTCGTTGTGTGTGTGTTTCAGTGTTAAAGCAGCAGATCTGTGTTGATGTTCCTCATTCATTCATTTATTTGCTCCTTTATTAATTCCCTCATTCATTCCCAGCTAAACAAATGATGCTCTAAAAATGTGTTGATGATGTTTTCATGAAGATATGGACACAGAATGTGTCTCTCAGTGCACTGACAGAATGACAGCGACAAGACAGATAATAAAAATAAGATAAGTGATTTACAATATATATATGAAAAAAAAACACAATATCCAAAATAGAGAATATATGTGAAAGTGTAGCAGACTCCCCTCTTTCACACGTCTTCATGAGCACAGTGATCTGTTGAGGATCTGTTGAGGATAGGGGTAAGCTGGGCCGCACAGGTGTTCAGACCGGCTGCTGAACGGGGGTTTTCCTCCTTGTCTTCTGTTTCTGGAAGACCCGACACACATCATCCTCGTCACAGATTGCAAGTTCAGGAGGTGTTGATGAAAGCAAAAAGTGAGAATACACACATTCAGGTCATCGGCCAAGTGTTGATTCGACACAGTGAGAGTGTGTGTGTGTGTGTGTGTGTGTGTGTGTGTGTGTGTGTGTGTGTGTGTAAGTGTGTTGATGGATGTTTCTGTGTGTGTGTGTGTGTGTGTGTGTGTGTGTGTGTGTGTGTGTGTGAGTGAGTGAGTGTGTGAGTGTGAGTGTGTTGATGGATGTTTCTGTGTGTCAGGTGGCGTCCCGTTTGTGTTGACGGGGGAGCTGTTTGAGCAGTCGTATCGTCCGGCGGCTTTCATGGTCGCAGGGACCGTCAACTGGCTCTCGAACTTCGCCGTGGGACTCCTGTTCCCCTTCATACAGGTGAGACTCCTGTTCCTCTCCTGTTCCCCTTCTACAGGTGAGACTCCTGTTCCCCTCCTGTTCCCCTTCATACAGGTGAGACTCCTGTTCCTCTCCTGTTCCCCTTCATACAGGTGAGACTCCTCTTCCTCTCCTGTTCCCCTTCATACAGGTGAGACTCCTGTTCCTTTCCTGTTCCCCTTCATACAGGTGAGTCTCCTGTTCCTCTCCTGTTCCCCTTCATACAGGTGAGACTCCTGTTCATCTCCTGTTGCCCTTCATACAGGTGAGACTCCTGTTCCTCTCCTGTTCCCCTTCATACAGGTGAGACTCCTGTTCCCCTCCTGTTCCCCTTCATACAGGTGAGACTCCTGTTCTCCTCCTGTTGCCCTTCATACAGGTGAGACTCCTGTTCCCCTCCTGTTCCCCTTCATACAGGTGAGACTCCTGTTCCTCTCCTGTTCCCCTTCATACAGGTGAGACTCCTGTTCCTCTCCTGTTCCCCTTCATACAGGTGAGACTCCTGTTCCCCTTCATACAGGTGAGACTCCTGTTCCCCTTCATACAGGTGAGACTCCTGTTCCTCTCCTGTTCCCCTTCATACAGGTGAGACTCCTGTTCCTCTCCTGTTCCCCTTCATACAGGTGAGACTCCTGTTCCTCTCCTGTTCCCCTTCATACAGGTGAGACTCCTGTTCATCTCCTGTTGCCCTTCATACAGGTGAGACTCCTGTTCCCCTCCTGTTCCCCTTCATACAGGTGAGACTCCTGTTCCCCTTCATACAGGTGAGACTCCTGTTCCTCTCCTGTTCCCCTTCATACAGGTGAGACTCCTGTTCCCGTCCTGTTCCCCTTCATACAGGTGAGACTCCTGTTCCTCTCCTGTTCCCCTTCATACAGGTGAGACTCCTGTTCCCCTCCTGTTCCCCTTCATACAGGTGAGACTCCTGTTTCTCTCCTGTTCCCCTTCATACAGGTGAGACTCCTGTTCCTCTCCTGTTCCCCTTCATACAGGTGAGACTCCTGTTCTCCTCCTGTTCCCCTTCATACAGGTGAGACTCCTGTTCCTCTCCTGTTCCCCTTCATACAGGTGAGACTCCTGTTCCCCTCCTGTTCCCCTTCATACAGGTGAGACTCCTTTTCCTCTCCTGTTCCCCTTCATACAGGTGAGACTCCTGTTCCTCTCCTGTTCTCCTTCATACAGGTGAGACTCCTGATCCCCTTCATACAGGTGAGACTCCTTTTCCTCTCCTGTTCCCCTTCATATGGGTGAGACTCCTGTTCCTCTCCTGTTCCCCTTCATACAGGTGAGACTCCTGTTCCTCTCCTGTAGGTGAGACTCCTGTTCCTCTCCTGTTCCCCTTCATACAGGTGAGACTCCTGTTCCTCTCCTGTTCCCCTTCATACAGGTGAGACTCCTGTTCCCCTCCTGTTCCCCTTCATACAGGTGAGACTCCTGTTCCTCTCCTTTTCCCCTTCATACAGGTGAGACTCCTGTTCCTCTCCTGTTCCCCTTCATACAGGTGAGACTCCTGTTCCTCTCCTGTTCCACTTCATACAGGTGAGACTCCTGTTCCTCTCCTGTTCCTCTCCTGTTCCCCTTCATACAGGTGAGACTCCTGTTCCCCTTCATACAGGTGAGACTCCTGTTCCCGTCCTGTTCCCCTTCATACAGGTGAGACTCCTGTTCCTCTCCTGTTCCCCTTCATACAGGTGAGACTCCTGTTCCCCTCCTGTTCCCCTTCATACAGGTGAGACTCCTGTTTCTCTCCTGTTCCCCTTCATACAGGTGAGACTCCTGTTCCTCTCCTGTTCCCCTTCATACAGGTGAGACTCCTGTTCTCCTCCTGTTCCCCTTCATACAGGTGAGACTCCTGTTCCTCTCCTGTTCCCCTTCATACAGGTGAGACTCCTGTTCCCCTCCTGTTCCCCTTCATACAGGTGAGACTCCTTTTCCTCTCCTGTTCCCCTTCATACAGGTGAGACTCCTGTTCCTCTCCTGTTCCCCTTCATACAGGTGAGACTCCTGTTCCTCTCCTGTTCTCCTTCATACAGATGAGACTCCTGTTCCCCTTCATACAGGTGAGACTCCTTTTCCTCTCCTGTTCCCCTTCATACAGGTGAGACTCCTGTTCCTCTCCTGTTCCCCTTCATACAGGTGAGACTCCTGTTCCTCTCCTGTTCCCCTTCATACAGGTGAGACTCCTGTTCCTCTCCTGTTCCCCTTCATACAGGTGAGACTCCTGTTCCCCTCCTGTTCCCCTTCATACAGGTGAGACTCCTGTTCCCCTTCATACAGGTGAGACTCCTGTTCTCCTCCTGTTCCCCTTCATACAGGTGAGACTCCTGTTCCTCTCCTGTTCCCCTTCATCCAGGTGAGACTCCTGTTCCTCTCCTGTTCCCCTTCATACAGGTGAGACTCCTGTTCCCCTCCTGTTCCCCTTCATACAGGTGAGACTCCTGTTCCTCTCCTGTTCTCCTTCATACAGGTGAGACTCCTGTTCTCCTCCTGTTCCCCTTCATACAGGTGAGACTCCTGTTCCTCTCCTGTTCCCCTTCATACAGGTGAGACTCCTGTTCCTCTCCTGTTCCCCTTCATACAGGTGAGACTCCTGTTCCTCTCCTGTTCCCCTTCATACAGGTGAGACTCCTGTTCCCCTTCATACAGGTGAGACTCCTCTTCCTCTCCTGTTCCCCTTCATACAGGTGAGACTCCTGTTCCTCTCCTGTTCCCCTTCATACAGGTGAGACTCCTGTTCCCCTTCATACAGGTGAGACTCCTGTTCCCCTCCTGTTCCCCTTCATACAGGTGAGACTCCTGTTCCTCTCCTGTTCCCCTTCATACAGGTGAGACTCCTGTTCCTCTCCTGTTCCCCTTCATACAGGTGAGACTCCTGTTCCTCTCCTGTTCTCCTTCATACAGGTGAGACTCCTGTTCTCCTCCTGTTCCCCTTCATACAGGTGAGACTCCTGTTCCTCTCCTGTTCCCCTTCATACAGGTGAGACTCCTGTTCCTCTCCTGTTCCCCTTCATACAGGTGAGACTCCTGTTCCTCTCCTGTTCCCCTTCATACAGGTGAGACTCCTGTTCCCCTTCATACAGGTGAGACTCCTCTTCCTCTCCTGTTCCCCTTCATACAGGTGAGACTCCTGTTCCTCTCCTGTTCCCCTTCATACAGGTGAGACTCCTGTTCCCCTTCATACAGGTGAGACTCCTGTTCCCCTCCTGTTCCCCTTCATACAGGTGAGACTCCTGTTCCTCTCCTGTTCCCCTTCATACAGGTGAGACTCCTGTTCCTCTCCTGTTCCCCTTCTACAGGTGAGACTCCTGTTCCTCTCCTGTTCCCCTTCATCCAGGTGAGACTCCTGTTCCCCTCCTGTTCCCCTTCTACAGGTGAGACTCCTGTTCCCCTCCTGTTCCCCTTCATACAGGTGAGACTCCTGTTCCTCTCCTGTTCCCCTTCATACAGGTGAGACTCCTGTTCCTCTCCTGTTCCCCTCCTGTTCCCCTTCATACAGGTGAGACTCCTGTTCACGTAAATAAATAAATAAATAGTATTTGATATTAGAATTACTGTGTCCCAAATCGTAGTATGTTTAAATGAGTATTCCAAAGATATGGTCTTGTTTCCGGGTGGAATCCGAAGTGCAGATCTAATGGCTAATATTGACTACAACGCATTGCGCTTTGGACGAGGATTCAATTAGAACTACAAACATGAATAAAAAATGTTTAAAAAAACTACAAACATGGTGGATGTGCAAGACCAGTGGTTAAGTAGAGAGGTTTAAATAAAGGTGTTTGAGTGATTAATAATCAGTATCTAACCTGACCAAAAGATATTTATTTGATGTTATCCATATTATATTTCATCTGTAACAACATTGAGCTTTTATAGAGATACATTTGGTCATTAAGTTTAAATGCATCATTATGCAAACACACAAGGAGAGTCTGCGCATTAAAATGACCCACGACTGCAGATCAACACATCACTCCCATACGGCTGGAGATTGTTCTGATACGCACTCAAAAGTATGTCATTTTTCTCCGCAAAACCAGCACTTTTAGGGCGTAGTACAAGTAGGAGAATTGGGGCGTAGCATCACACAAACAACACTTTATAGTTATTATATTAATAAACTATATATTCAGCTTTAATAGTAGTAAACCATTTTGAAAAGCAAACAGTGAATTTGAGATTGTCAGGGAAACATTCGCTGTTCTTACTCAGTACATTCATCTTGTTTTCCAGTACAAATACGTGTGTGTGTGTGCTCCTGTAGGAGGCGCTGCAGACGTTTGCGTTCCTGCTGTTCGTGGTGGTTTGCGCCGCCGGTGCCGTTTACCTGCTCGTCGTTCTGCCGGAGACCAAAAACAAGACCTTCGTGGAGATCAGCCAGAGTTTCTCCAAGATCAACGGAGTCGCGGATCAGGTCCACGAGCGCGAGATGCAGGACGTGCTGGAACTCACAGACGCCAACGGACTCAAGAGTGGAGGAGACGTGGAGATGGAGAGCTGCTTCTGACACACCTCCACCTGACGGATGAGCAGCTCCTTTATATGAGTGTGTGTGTGTGTGTGAGAGAGAGAGTGTGTGTGAGACGTGGAGATGGAGAGCTGCTTCTGAAACACCTCCACATGACGGGCATTTACTTCTGTTAATGATGTTCAGCTCATTTTTATGACTGAAGAGTGTGTTGTTTCTTCAACCATAGTGTTTTTGAGTCGGATGTCTGTTGTTTTACATGTATGTTCTCTCAAAGCGTGTGTGTGTGTGTGTGTGTGTGTGTGTGTTTAAAGCTCCCAGCGGCTCCAGCTCAGATAATGATGTTCAGCTGAATTCATCACAAAAACACCAGCCACGTAAAGAGAGACAGAATCTCAACAAAACACACTCTGATTCTGTCATGCATGTGAGATCAGACAAATCTCAAATCAAGATACGTTTACTGGAGAAGAAACATGACTGAAGATATTAAGTCTCGGTTAATGAAAAATACATAAAAATAAAGTTTATGCTTAAAACAAAAACAAAAATCTGCCAATGGGGTCAGAAAAATATTCGTTTTCCCTTTGATTAAGTTTATTGATATATTTTATTATATATTATTTGAATTTTTTTTGCTTTAAGCATAATATTTTTTTCAGAAATGGATTTTGATTCTCCAGTAAATGTATTTTGGTTTAAGACTGTTTAGATATTTGTGCTGGAGTAATTTGTGCATGTAATGCAACAACAAGGCAAGGCAAGTTTATTTATAAAGCACATCTCATACACTACGGCAATTCAAAGTGCTTTACAGAAATGAATTACAATAATCACAAAATAACAGCAAGGAAAATTAAAACAGTTATGAAAGAAATTAAAAGAGTAAAAAGCTGATAGATAGATAGATAAACTTCTCATCTGGCAAAACACCGGTGTATCATATTTTTCACCAACTCCCAGTTTTACTCTGAGATTTTCCCATGGTGATTTCAGGGATCGCTAAAGTCTATAGATTTTACTAATAAACCGTTCAATCTCTGTGTAAAAATAAAATAATGATACTGCCATCTTTCTAAAGTTTATTTTGCCCCCTCCTGTAATTTGGCTCCAAATCTAAAAAATGAATTGTCATCTTGGAATTAAATGTAATTTTCAACATTCTATTTTCTACAAAATAGTGGATTGCTCATAAATATTCATCTGTGCCATTAAATATGTTTGCCTTTCATCACTGTTTATGTTTGTGTTTCTTCAGAAAATATAAGGCTTGCAAGTTTCAAACCACCCGAGAACGCTAGTCTAGAGAGAGTCAAAGCAGATGATTATGACACAATCATCACATCTTTATTAACATACATAATACACTTTACTAACATTAAAGATAAAATGGATGACTATGACATGCTATCTACATGGGACAATATGCACACTGAGCCGCCTTGTGCCTTCAGCTCAATTTGAGGAGTGATTTTTCTGCCCACTTTGAGGGTGTGTTAAATCTGACATACGGGCTTCATACTAAAGCTATTTCTCTAAAGAAATCCAAAATATGGGCAGTTTTTACATTTCCAATCTTTTTTTATGGACCCTTGAACTTGGCATATTAGACAATACACAGAAGCGCTTATTGCACCATCAGCCCAATTAGCACCTGATATTCTCCGTGGTCTTTGAGGGTGTGTTAAATCAGACAGAAGGGCTTCATACTAGGGCTACTGCTCTAAAGAAAACCAAAATCTGGGCAGTTTTTACTTAAGCAAGCTTTTTTTATGGGCCCTTGAACTTGGCATATTAGACAGTACACAGAAGCGCTTATTGCACCATCAGCCCAATTAGCACCTGATATTCTCCATAGTCTTTGAGGGTGTGTTAACTCTGACAGAAGGGCTTCATACTAGGGCTACTGCTCTAAAGAAAACCAAAATCTGAGCTAGTTTTATCTTACCAATCTTTTTTTTTTGGACTCTTAAACTTAGCACCTAGCAAGACCTTAGCAGAGATTGGTGCATTAAAAAATGCCGGGCCAGTCCCTCTGCTGTCAAGCCTTTATGTGCGCTTTAACACACCCTCTGTTGTGGCTGAGAAGCTGTGCCATGATGCAATAGGAGCCTTATTGTGTCCCATAAGCAAATTTGAAAGGAAAATAAAAAAAGGATTGGAGCAGTTCTACAGTCTGAAGTGCTCAAAATGTGAATTTTGTGAAGCCCTTATATCCACTTTAATACCCCCTTAAAGGAGGCAGAGAACATTTGACTGCAAATGTTCTGATACACGGCTTATCATGTATTGTGTAATATACAAAGTACAAGAGTCCATAAAGAGCGGTGCAGTGCAAACTGCCCAAAATGGGGATTCATTAGAGCAGTCGGCCTAGTACACAGTACTTATGTCCACTCATGCAACCTTAAACTCAACGTTGTTTACCATTTATTTATAATTACTTGCGAAATCTACTAGCAATGTCTGAGTGACAGTTATTTCAAAGTACACCAAATTGTACAACAATTGCAAAAGTGAAAAGAAGTCTAGGAACGTCCCCGTTTAGACGTAAACATGTTTGTGTGCAGCTGTGATTTAATGCCTCCATGACAGAGCCTGTTTATCCTGACTGACAGAGCACGAGCACTCAGAGATAATGACAGCGGTTCTGGACCCTGTCAGAGAGTGTGTGCGTGACATGAGGCGCCGCTGCTGATTGGACGAGCCGCTCACAGGTGATTGGATGTTTGTAGGTCGAGGCCGAGGATCAGTCTTGTGTTTCTGTGCTTTCATGGATATGATTATAGAGAGACGCCAAACTCTCTCGAGGGACGTTAGAGACTGATGATCATTCATCTGGAGCGAGAGGATGACGAATGCCCACATTCAGTCAAATCACATGAGAAACATCAAAATGTGGAGAAAAACACACTTTTACTCTTCATTACTCTGGGTGGACGGATGGAAGTTCTGCCCACTCACACAGTTTTCCAACAGTTTTCCATTCAGTTCATTAGTGTTTTAAAAGGTTTATATAAACTGGTTTTAATTTGCTTTGTAATGATAAATAATGTAAGAATCGAACAGAGAAATACTAAACCGTGTGTTGAGTGTAAACGATGAGCAAAAGCTGCTGTTTCTCTTCATGGCCTTCAAACATTTCTCATCTTTGGAAGATAGTTTGAAAAACACTGAGGAAGAACATCAATGTTTACATTGTTCATCAAATAAAAAAATAATTTCCTGCCTTAAATTTGAAGTATGATCAAATTGGCCGTGCAAATTATTTTAAATCATTTTAAAAATCTTAGTTGAATTTCGTATAACTTTAAAAAATGCTGAATTATTTTGATTAAGTTTCAGTACTGGAAAAACTACTGGTCATGTCATTTACAGTGTACACAAACATCTGTATGGTGTTTATATCATTTTCGTACACAAACATCTGTATGGTGTTTATATCATTTTCGTACACAAACATCTGTATGGTGATTCTATCATTTTCGTACACACACATCTGTATGGTATTTATATAATTTTCTTACACAAACATCTGTATGGTGATTCTATCATTTTCGTACACAAACATCTGTATGGTGATTCTATCATTTTCGTACACAAACATCTGTATGGTGATTCTATCATTTTCGTACACAAACATCTGTATGGTGTTTATATCATTTTCGTACACAAACATCTGTATGGTATTTATATCATTTTCGTACACAAACATCTGTATGGTGTTTATATCATTTTCGTACACAAACATCTGTATGGTGTTTATATCATTTTCTTACACAAACATCTGTATGGTGTTTATATCATTTTCATAGACAAACATCTGTGTGGTGTTTATATCATTTTCATAGACAAACATCTGTATGGTGATTCTATCATTTTCGTACACAAACATCTGTATGGTGATTCTATCATTTTCGTACACAAACATCTGTATGGTGATTCTATCATTTTCGTACACAAACATCTGTATGGTGATTCTATCATTTTCGTACACAAACATCTGTATGGTGATTCTATCATTTTCGTACACAAACATCTGTATGGTATTTATATCATTTTCGTACACAAACATCTGTATGGTGTTTATATCATTTTCGTACACAAACATCTGTATGGTGTTTATATCATTTTCGTACACAAACATCTGTATGGTGATTCTATCATTTTCTTACACAAACATCTGTATGGTGATTCTATAATTTTCGTACACAAACATCTGTATGGTGTTTATATTATTTTCTTACACAAACATCTGTATGGTATTTATATCATTTTCGTACACAAACATCTGTATGGTGATTCTATCATTTTCGTACACAAACATCTGTATGGTAATTATTTTCTTACACAAACATCTGTATGGTAATTATCATTTTCTTAAACAAACATCTGTATGGTGATTCTATCATTTTCGTACACAAACATCTGTATGGTGTTTATATCATTTTCTTACACAAACATCTGTATGGTATTTATATCATTTTCGTACACAAACATCTGTATGGTGTTTATATCATTTTCTTACACAAACATCTGTATGGTGATTCTATCATTTTCGTACACAAACATCTGTATGGTATTTATATAATTTTCGTACACAAACATCTGTATGGTGTTTATATCATTTTCTTACACAAACATCTGTATGGTATTTATATCATTTTCGTACACAAACATCTGTATGGTGTTTATATCATTTTCGTACACAAACATCTGTATAGTGATTCTATCATTTTCGTACACAAACATCTGTATGGTAATTATTTTCTTACACAAACATCTGTATGGTAATTATAATTTTCGTACACAAACATCTGTATGGTGATTCTATCATTTTCTTACACAAACATCTGTATGGTGATTCTATCATTTTCGTACACAAACATCTGTATGGTGTTTATATCATTTTCTTACACAAACATCTGTATGGTGATTCTATCATTTTCGTACACAAACATCTGTATGGTGTTTATATCATTTTCGTACACAAACATCTGTATGGTGTTTATATCGTTTTCTTACACAAACATCTGTATGGTGATTCTATCATTTTCGTACACAAACATCTGTATGGTGATTCTATCATTTTCTTACACAAACATCTGTATGGTATTTATATCATTTTCGTACACAAACATCTGTATGGTGAGTCTATAATTTTCGTACACAAACATCTGTATGGTGATTCTATCATTTTCTTACACAAACATCTGTATGGTGTTTATATCATTTTCTTACACAAACATCTGTATGGTGATTCTATCATTTTCTTACACAAACATCTGTATGGTGTTTATATCATTTTCGTACACAAACTTCTGTATGGTAATTATCATTTTCTTACACAAACATCTGTATGGTGATTCTATCATTTTCGTACACAAACATCTGTATGGTGTTTATATCATTTTCTTACACAAACATCTGTATAGTGATTCTATAATTTTCTTACACAAACATCTGTATGGTGTTTATATCATTTTCTTACACAAACATCTGTATAGTGATTCTATAATTTTCTTACACAAACATCTGTATGGTGATTCTATAATTTTCTTACACAAACATCTGTATGGTGTTTATATCATTTTCGTACACAAACATCTGTATGGTGATTCTATCATTTTCTTACACAAACATCTGTATGGTGATTCTATCATTTTCTTACACAAACATCTGTATGGTAATTATCATTTTCTTACACAAACATCTGTATGGTGTTTATATCATTTTCTTACACAAACATCTGTATGGTGATTCTATCATTTTCGTACACAAACATCTGTATGGTATTTATATCATTTTCTTACACAAACATCTGTATGGTGTTTATATCATTTTCGTACACAAACATCTTTATGGTAATTATCATTTTCTTACACAAACATCTGTATGGTAATTATCATTTTCGTACACAAACTTCTGTATGGTAATTATCATTTTCTTACACAAACATCTGTATGGTGTTTATATCATTTTCGTACACAAACATCTGTATGGTGTTTATATCATTTTCTTACACAAACATCTGTATGGTGATTCTATCATTTTCGTACACAAACATCTGTATGGTGTTTATATCATTTTCTTTCACAAACATCTGTATGGTGTTTATATCGTTTTCTTACACAAACATCTGTATGGTGATTCTATCATTTTCGTACACAAACATCTGTATGGTATTTATATCATTTTCTTACACAAACATCTGTATGGTGTTTATATCATTTTCGTACACAAACATCTTTATGGTAATTATCATTTTCTTACACAAACATCTGTATGGTAATTATCATTTTCGTACACAAACTTCTGTATGGTAATTATCATTTTCTTACACAAACATCTGTATGGTGTTTATATCATTTTCGTACACAAACATCTGTATGGTGTTTATATCATTTTCTTACACAAACATCTGTATGGTGATTCTATCATTTTCGTACACAAACATCTGTATGGTGTTTATATCATTTTCTTACACAAACATCTGTATAGTGATTCTATAATTTTCTTACACAAACATCTGTATGGTGTTTATATCATTTTCTTACACAAACATCTGTATAGTGATTCTATAATTTTCTTACACAAACATCTGTATGGTGATTCTATAATTTTCTTACACAAACATCTGTATGGTGTTTATATCATTTTCTTACACAAACATCTGTATGGTGATTCTATCATTTTCGTACACAAACATCTGTATGGTGTTTATATAATTTTCGTACACAAACATCTGTATGGTGATTCTATCATTTTCATAGACAAACATCTGTATGGTGTTTATATCATTTTCGTACACAAACATCTGTATGGTGATTCTATCATTTTCTTACACAAACATCTGTATGGTGATTCTATCATTTTCTTACACAAACATCTGTGTGGTGATTCTATCATTTTCGTACACAAACATCTGTATGGTGTTTATATCATTTTCTTACACAAACATCTGTATGGTGATTCTATCATTTTCTTACACAAACATCTGTATGGTGATTCTATCATTTTCGTACACAAACATCTGTATGGTGTTTATATCATTTTCGTACACAAACATCTGTATGGTGTTTATATCATTTTCATAGACAAACATCTGTGTGGTGTTTATATCATTTTCTTACACAAACATCTGTATGGTGTTTATATCATTTTCTTACACAAACATCTGTATGGTGATTCTATCATTTTCTTACACAAACATCTGTATGGTGTTTATATCATTTTCGTACACAAACTTCTGTATGGTAATTATCATTTTCTTACACAAACATCTGTATGGTGATTCTATCATTTTCTTACACAAACATCTGTATGGTGTTTATATCATTTTCTTACACAAACATCTGTATAGTGATCCTATAATTTTCTTACACAAACATCTGTATGGTGATTCTATAATTTTCTTACACAAACATCTGTATGGTGTTTATATCATTTTCGTACACAAACATCTGTATGGTGATTCTATCATTTTCTTACACAAACATCTGTATGGTGATTCTATCATTTTCTTACACAAACATCTGTATGGTAATTATCATTTTCTTACACAAACATCTGTATGGTGTTTATATCATTTTCTTACACAAACATCTGTATGGTGATTCTATCATTTTCGTACACAAACATCTGTATGGTATTTATATCATTTTCTTACACAAACATCTGTATGGTGTTTATATCATTTTCGTACACAAACATCTTTATGGTAATTATCATTTTCTTACACAAACATCTGTATGGTAATTATCATTTTCGTACACAAACTTCTGTATGGTAATTATCATTTTCTTACACAAACATCTGTATGGTGTTTATATCATTTTCGTACACAAACATCTGTATGGTGTTTATATCATTTTCTTACACAAACATCTGTATGGTGATTCTATCATTTTCGTACACAAACATCTGTATGGTGTTTATATCATTTTCTTACACAAACATCTGTATAGTGATTCTATAATTTTCTTACACAAACATCTGTATGGTGTTTATATCATTTTCTTACACAAACATCTGTATAGTGATTCTATAATTTTCTTACACAAACATCTGTATGGTGATTCTATAATTTTCTTACACAAACATCTGTATGGTGTTTATATCATTTTCTTACACAAACATCTGTATGGTGATTCTATCATTTTCGTACACAAACATCTGTATGGTGTTTATATAATTTTCGTACACAAACATCTGTATGGTGATTCTATCATTTTCATAGACAAACATCTGTATGGTGTTTATATCATTTTCGTACACAAACATCTGTATGGTGATTCTATCATTTTCTTACACAAACATCTGTATGGTGTTTATATCATTTTCTTACACAAACATCTGTATGGTGATTCTATCATTTTCGTACACAAACATCTGTATGGTGTTTATATAATTTTCGTACACAAACATCTGTATGGTGATTCTATCATTTTCATAGACAAACATCTGTATGGTGTTTATATCATTTTCGTACACAAACATCTGTATGGTGATTCTATCATTTTCTTACACAAACATCTGTGTGGTGATTCTATCATTTTCGTACACAAACATCTGTATGGTGTTTATATCATTTTCTTACACAAACATCTGTATGGTGATTCTATCATTTTCTTACACAAACATCTGTATGGTGTTTATATCATTTTCGTACACAAACATCTGTATGGTGTTTATATCATTTTCTTACACAAACATCTGTATGGTGATTCTATCATTTTCTTACACAAACATCTGTATGGTGATTCTATCATTTTCGTACACAAACATCTGTATGGTGTTTATATCATTTTCGTACACAAACATCTGTATGGTGTTTATATCATTTTCATAGACAAACATCTGTATGGTGTTTATATAATTTTCTTACACAAACATCTGTATGGTGATTCTATCATTTTCGTACACAAACATCTGTATGGTGATTCTATCATTTTCTTACACAAACATCTGTATGGTGTTTATATCATTTTCATAGACAAACATCTGTGTGGTGTTTATATCATTTTCTTACACAAACATCTGTATGGTGATTCTATCATTTTCTTACACAAACATCTGTATGGTGATTCTATCATTTTTTTACACAAACATCTGTATGGTGTTTATATCATTTTCATAGACAAACATCTGTGTGGTGTTTATATCATTTTCTTACACAAACATCTGTATGGAGATTCTATCATTTTCTTACACAAACATCTGTATGGTGATTCTATCATTTTCGTACACAAACATCTGTATGGTGTTTATATCATTTTCATAGACAAACATCTGTGTGGTGTTTATATCATTTTCTTACACAAACATCTGTATGGTGATTCTATCATTTTCTTACACAAACATCTGTATGGTGATTCTATCATTTTCGTACACAAACATCTGTATGGTGTTTATATCATTTTCATAGACAAACATCTGTGTGGTGTTTATATCATTTTCTTACACAAACATCTGTATGGTGTTTATATCATTTTCTTACACAAACATCTGTATGGTGATTCTATCATTTTCTTACACAAACATCTGTATGGTGTTTATATCATTTTCATAGACAAACATCTGTGTGGTGTTTATATCATTTTCTTACACAAACATCTGTATGGAGATTCTATCATTTTCTTACACAAACATCTGTATGGTGTTTATATAATTTTCGTACACAAACATCTGTATGGTGATTCTATCATTTTCTTACACAAACATCTGTGTGGTGATTCTATCATTTTCGTACACAAACATCTGTATGGTGATTCTATCATTTTCTTGCACAAACATCTGTATGGTGATTCTATCATTTTCTTACACAAACATCTGTATGGTGATTCTATAATTTTCTTACACAAACATCTGTATGGTGATTATATCATTTTTGTACACAAACATCTTTATGGTGTTTATATCATTTTCTTACACAAACATCTGTATGGTGTTTATATCATTTTCTTACACAAACATCTGTATGGTGATTCTATCATTTTCTTACACAAACATCTGTATGGTGATTCTATCATTTTCTTACACAAACATCTGTATGGTGATTCTATCATTTTCTTACACAAACATCTGTATGGTGATTCTATAATTTTCTTACACAAACATCTGTATGGTGATTCTATCATTTTCGTACACAAACATCTGTATGGTAATTATTTTCTTACACAAACATCTGTATGGTGATTTGATCATTTTCGTACACAAACATCTGTGTGGTGATTCTATCATTTTCGTACACAAACATCTGTATGGTGATTCTATAATTTTCTTACACAAACATCTGTATGGTGATTATATAATTTTTGTACACAAACATCTGTATGGTAATTATTTTCTTACACAAACATCTGTATGGTGATTTTATCATTTTCGTACACAAACATCTGTATGGTGTTTATATCATTTTCTTACACAAACATCTGTATGGTAATTATCATTTTCGTACACAAACATCTGTATGGTGTTTATATCATTTTCTTACACAAACATCTGTATGGTAATTATCATTTTCGTACACAAACATCTGTATGGTGTTTTTTGTTACACAAACATCTGTATGGTGATTCTATCATTTTCGTACACAAACATCTGTATGGTGATTCTATCATTTTCGTACACAAACATCTGTATGGTAATTATCATTTTCTTACACAAACATCTGTATGGTGATTCTATCATTTTCTTACACAAACATCTGTATGGTAATTATCATTTTCGTACACAAACATCTGTATGGTGTTTATATCATTTTCTTACACAAACATCTGTATGGTAATTATCATTATATTACACAAACATCTGTATGGTATTTATATAATTTTCTTACACAAACATCTGTATGGTGTTTATATCATTTTCTTACACAAACATCTGTATGGTAATTATCATTGTCTTACACAAACATCTGTATGGTATTTATATAATTTTCTTACACAAACATCTGTATGGTGTTTCTAAGGTCACACTGAACTGGTTTCTGTGCCGGAATGCGCTGCTGTTTTCATGAATGATTTCTATGGGATTAGACTCCATTAGGAGGTCACAGTAATCCGGTGATTACAGTGTTCTGTCCTCAGCATCCGCTCGATTACACAATCTAATGAAACATTCACACGCCTCCATATCATCTCTACAGACGGACAACAGTCTCACTAATGAAGAAATCACTGAGACTCGAGAGTCAGCGCTGCTCTTTCTCAGCCTTCTGCTGGACTCTGTGTGTTTGTTAGCAGGGTTTGAATAAAAACATTTGATCATAAAACAAAAACTTGTATTAAAACAGAAGTCTCATACATCTAACTGGATAAATGTGTACTTGTGTGTGTGTGTGTTGGGTAAGAAAAGGCCATGAAATCACGAGTTGTCAGGAACCAGATGGATCTCATTCAGTGTCTGGTTACAGTGGGTTTCTCTCTCTCTCTCTCACACACACACACACACACACACACACACACACCTCTGATTCAATCATCTACTCTGCAGTTTCCTTATCAGACAAGTCTGAATCACTGTAAAATGCCCTTAACATACTGAACAACAGTAAACTGTAACTGCAGTAAAAAATAATGTGTTTTGTGTATTAAAGGAGTATTACTGGAGTTTATTCAGCAGCAGTGTAGAGCTGCAATGCATTACAGTGAATAAAACATCATGAACATGTCATATATGAGGTCTAAAACAGTACAAAATAATTGAACAGCACCGCTTCTGAATATCATCAGTGTGAAAGATGCATGTCAGTGTGGACACAGTAGAGCTCAGTGTTATACCTGACCACTGCTGCTAAAGTGTGTACGGAGATTAATAAACCAGACGACAACTGCGGTCCTAAAGGTCTGTTGATGGTCTGCAGATGGAGACACTGTTTCTCTCAAAATGACCCGCAACAGGGAATGTTCTCAGAACTTTGGCTAACATTCTGGCAAGGTTTTCTAAAAGTTATGAAAAAACGTTCTTCCATTTACGTTAATTCATTTACGACTAAGAATTCTCTCCTTACTAGAATTCCGAGTTTCCGACTTGAAATTCCGACTCGCAATTTCGGGTTTCCAACTCGAAATTCCAACTCGCAATTCTGAGTTTCCAACTTGGAATTCTAAGTTGGAAACTTGGAATTCCGAGTTGGAAATTTCAAGTCGGAAACTCGGAATTACGAGTCAGAAGAGTTGTGAGAAATAAAGTTATGGAACTTTTTTCCTGAAACATTTTAGGTCGACTAACTTTTTTAACTCGGAATTGCACGAAATAAAAGTTGGTAAATCGGAATTGCAAGTCTGAATTCAAGCTGGAAACCCGAAATTGCAGAATTCCAAGTTGGTAACTCAGAATTGCAAGTCAGAGTTCCAAGTCGGAAACTCGGAATTGCGAGTCAGAAGAGTTGTGAGAAATAAAATCTTGAAACTTTTTTCCTGAAACATTTTAGGTCGACTAACTTTTTAAATTCGGAATTGCACGAAATAAGAGTTGGTAACTTGGATTTTCAAGTCGGAATTTGGTAACTCGGAATTTCAAGTTGGCAAGTCGGAATCCCAAGTTGGAAACTCGGAATTGCAAGTCAGAAGAGTTGTGACAAATAAAGTCATGGAACTTTTTCGGAAACATTTTAGGTCGACTAATGTTTTGAACTCGGAATTGCAAGTTTCGAACTTGAAATTCAGATTCGCAATTCCAAGATATAAAGTCTTAGTTCTGAAACAAGTAGAAACAGATAGCTGACCTAAAACTTTTCAGAAAAGTTCCATGATTTTATTTCTCGCAACTCAGAGCTTCCGACTGAGAAATAAAGTTGGTAACTCGGAATTGCTATTCTAAGTCGGAAATTCTGAGTTGCGAGAAATAAAGTCATGGAACTTTTCTGAAATGTTTTAGGTCAACTATATTTTTAAATGTTTTTACTTATTTAAGAAATCAGACTTTATATTTCGGAATTGCGCGAAATAAAGTTGGTAACCCGGAATTGCGAGTCGGAATTCTAAGCTGGAAACCCGAAATTGCGAGTCAGAATTCCAGGTGGGAAACTCAGAATTGCGAGTCAGAAGAGTTGTGAGAAATAAAGTCATGGAACGTTCTCGCAACTCAGAGTTTCTGACTTAGACTTTATAACTTGTAAATGTGAGAAACAAAGTTGGTAACTCTGAATTGCTATTCAGAATTCTAAGTTTGCGAGAAAAATAAAGTCATGGAACTTTTCTGAAGTGTTTTAGGTCAACTATCTTTTTAATGTTGCTACTTGTTTCAGAACTCAGACTTTATATCTCGGAATTGCATGAAATAAAGTTGGTAACTCGAAATTGCGAGTCATAATTCCAAGTTGGAAACTTGGAATTAAAATTTGGAATTCCAAGTTGGAAACTTGGAATTAAGAGTCAGAATCCCAAGTTGGAAACTCGGAATTGCATGAAATAAAGTTGGTAACTCGAAATTGCGAGTTGGAATCCCAAGTTGGAAACTCTGAATTGCAAGTCGGAATCCCAAGTTGAAACCGAGTCAGAAGAGTTGTGAGAAATAAAGTCATGGAACTTTTTTTTTCTGAAACATTTTAGGTCGACTAACTTTTTGAACTCGTTTCTGACTTGGAATTCAGACTCGCAATTCCTAGATATAAAGTCTGAGTTCTGAAACAAGTAGAAACATTTAAAGGGTCATGAAACCCCCCTCTTTCAGCTCAAGTCTAGCTCACAATCTTTTTGAAAAATGCAACTTAAATGGGCGTGGTGGCTGTGAGAAGAAGGGAGGGGAGAGGGTGTGGTATGGCATGGCAGGGGAGAGGGGAGGGGGATCGTCATCACCAGTGGCCCTTGCATATCAACTGTCACTAAACATCAGTGGTGAAACGTGAGGAAATGCTAGATTTTATTTTATAGCTGGCAAAGTTAAAGTCTAATGAAATACACGGACACCTTATGTTTGTCCATTGAAAAGTAACTGAATGCCCTGCTACATATTAGCCTACTACAGTAATCATAATTGTATTTAAAACATATAAATGTACATGTATATGTATAATTATGTCATTATAAATTATGTATTGTTTATATACACACTATAAATGCATATATATTTGAAAGTAATACATTTTCCGCTTAACAAAAAAAAAAAATTCTGTACATAGCCTAGATCTACGCGCCCCCTGAACCCACATAATAAAGATGGACAGTGACATAGAAATTTGCACAAATTAAGCATACGTTCCATACAATTGAGGTATTATCGAAATATCTACATTTTAATAACGAGTGATTATTTAACAAAAGGCATGTAAAACGGTCAGGGTTACATTTTAGACACACACAGACACACACACACACACACCTCTGAAGCGATAGAAAAGTCCTCGGGACCGCATCACTCGCAAGACGAAACCTGCATTGGTGTACAAGGCCAAAGTCCACCATTCTCCCGTTGAATGGTTGCTACACACACACATAGTTTAGATGTGTCCGTTGTTGATGGCCAACCAACTGGAACTTTTGCACCACGAAAACAAACGCGCGTCCCATCATTGCCTCTCTCATCTACTACGCGATATCACAGTTTGACATGTCTGTCATTGGAAAGTTCCACGTGGTGTCATGAATAATTAAGAGAAAGTGTCTTCTCATTGGATAAGAAAACTCAGTACATGAATAATTATGAGACACCGATGAGTCATCAAAGTACTATAGTGCTCTGCCAACACGATGAAGATTTTAAACCCGGAAGACGAAAATAGCGGAAAAAAACCTCAAATTTAACTATTTTCCCCCTACCATTAAATCTAACAGATGCTAACATTGTCTTCAATGGTGTTCAACACACATACCTCTGTTAAAATCTCAGAAAATTTGGTTTAGGGTTTCATGACCCTTTAAAGAGATCACTGACCTAAAACATTTAAGAAAAGTTCCATGACTTTATGTCTCGCAACTCAGAGTTTCAGACTTTGACTTTATAACTTGTAAATGTGAGAAATTCTAAGTCGGAATCTCTGAGTTGCGAGAAATAAAGTCATGGAACTTTTTGTTGAAATGTTTTAGGTCAACTATCTTTTTAAATGTTTCTACTTGTTTCAGAACTTAGACTTTATATCTCGGAATTGCACGAAATAAAGTTGGAAACTTGGAATTGCAAGTCAGAAGAGCTGTGAGAAATGAAGTCATGGAACTTTTTTCCTGAAACATTTTAAGTCGACTAACTTTTTGAACTCGGAATTGCAAGTTTCCGACATGGAATTCAGACTCGCAATTCCGAGATATCAAGTCTGAGTTCTGAAAATAGTAACATTTAAAAAGTTTCAGAAAAAAGTTCCATGGCATTTGTCTGAGCAACTCAGTTTCAGACTTGAAATTCTGACTTGCAATTACTATTAATAAAGTCTGAATTCCAAGTTATAAATTGCATGAAATAAAGTCAATTGGAAAAGTCACTTGGAATTGCGAATAATAAACTAAGAATTGAGAAACAAAGTCAGGATTGTGAGAACATTTTCAGAATTTAGAGTCAGAATTGCAATTTTCTTTTTAAATAAGCTTCCAGACAGGTCAGGCATCACAGGAGGGTTTCCAGAAGGGTCTCTCAAACGTCTCCCAAATTCTCGCTCATAAATCCGTTTTCACTGATATGGAATTTGTCATTTGTAAAACTCAAGTCAATGTAAAAACACTCTGAAACAGTAACATAAAAAAGCAGATGTACAGCGTCACATGATTCACATCACAGAACTCCTGACCTGAGGCCGAGATTAGCGGGATCTGTTTTATCCGCAGTGACGGAGTGCATCATAATCCAGAGACACAACACACACTCCTGGACGGAGAGATCGAGTCTGACGCCCGGGATTATCTCAACGTTTCTGAAGGAAATCATATTCTGCTGCATCTCACACACACTCACATCAAGATCATCGGGAACATCAATATCTGAGACTGAATTACAGCGTCTGCGAATTATTGATGAGTTATAATAACATCGGAGGAAAGGAGTCATTTCAGCTTCTCTGTAACATCATGTTTATCAGTGTCAAGAACACTCTCGTTTTATCGGGAATCTAAACATTCTTAAATCAAGATGCATTTACTCTTCTGAGAAACGCAGGACAGAGAAAGTGAACACACACACACACACACACACACACACCTCAACTACTCAAACACCTGCAACAACTACAAGAAATGACGTTTAATGCTCATTTTATTGAAAAACATCTGTGCACATGACTGTTAGTGTACATTCATGTGTGTGACTGAGAAAAATAACATTCACTCACACACACTCTCACACACACACACACAATCAAACACTCATGGTTTGAACACAGTTCATTACAGTGAATCTACAGGCAGACTTCTCTTTTGTAAACAATAAACGTTACAGTAATGAAACACTATAAAGCATCACGATAATAAATATGTCCTGTAACGATTCTTCAAACATTCACGATCAACACGACATGAGAACAAACCTCGACCTCCAGAACATCACGTCTTCTTCCTCAGTGTCTCTGTCTCGTCTTCCAGCACAGATATATATATATATACAGATATATAAAACATTCTTAAATCCAGATACATTTACTGGAGAAGAAACATGACTGAAGATATTAAGTCTTGAGTTCTGAAAAGATTTATCAAAATGAAGTGAGTTTGAGCTTAAAACAAGAACAAATGTCTGCCAATGGGGTCAGAACAATAAACTTGTTTCCCTTTGAACTTTTTAAGCACAAACACTTAATTTATTATTTATTTTTTATAAAACAAGACTTAATATCTTCTGACCCCATTGGCAGACATTTGTTCTTGTTTTAAGCTCAAACTCACTTCATTTTCATAAATCTTTTCAGAACTCAAGACTTAATATCTTCAGTCATGTTTCTTCTCCAGTAAATGTATCTTGATTTAAGAATGTTTTATATATCTGTATATATATATATATATCTGTGCTGGAAGACGAGACAGAGACACTGAGGAAGAGCATCATTATTAATCTTGCAGTAAACAAACCTCAGTTTATTCATGAAACAGAAACACACACACATGACCTCGATAAAGGAATAAATAAGCGCATTATAAAAGAGTTATGATCCGGTGTGTGAAGAGACTGCAGGAGTCCCGCCCCTGTTGTCGAGAGGTCAAGGGTCATGTGCAGTCGCCCCTGTCGTCGAGAGGTCAAGGGTCATGTGCAGTCGCCCCTGTCGTCGAGAGGTCAAGGGTCATGTGAAGTCGCCCCTGTCATCGAGAGGTCAAGGGTCATGTGCAGTCGCCCCTGTCATCGAGAGGTCAAGGGTCACGTACAGCCGCTCCTGTCAGGGAGAGGCCAAGGGTCACAGGTCAAGGGTCACGTACAGTCGCTCCTGTCGTCGAGAGGTCAAGGGTCATGTGCGGTCGCTCCTGTCGGCGAGAGGTCAAGGGTCACATGTGGGCGAGAGGTCAAGGGTCACGTGCAGTCGATCCTGTCGGCGAGAGGTCAAGGGTCAAGTACAGTCGCTCCTGTCGGCGAAAGGTCAAGGGTCACGTGCAGTCGCTCCCGCTCCTGTCGTCGAGAGGTCAAGGGTCACATACAGTCATTCCTGACAGCGAGAGGTCAAGGGTCACGTGCAGTTGCTCCCGCTCCTGTCGGCGAGAGGTCAAGGGTCACTTGCGGGCGAGAGGTCAAGGGTCACTTGCAGTCGCTCCGCTGGCACACGGTGAGGTTTGGCATGCTTGGAGTCGCTCAGAGTTCTGGGATATTGCACTCAGTGTAAAGGCCGATCAGTTACTGAGGGAATAAGGCCTCGCTCCTGTGGAATCTCTCCGGCAGGACTAATACTGATGAAGATGATGAAGATGATGAAGATGGCAGTCCACAGAGGAAGCTGTGTTCGGATCACATGCTCTACGTTATAAGAATGTTCGTTCAGAAACGTTTTAGTTAAACGTTTTTTAAATGTTACTACATGTTTCAGAACATTCAAAAGTAACGTTCCAGTAATGTTTGATACAATGGAATGTTCCCTTAATGTTCACATAACCAAGAGAAAACATTGGGAAACATTTAAAAAACTGGATGTTTCAGAGAACATTCAGAAATAACATTTTTGTATCTCAATGGGAAAGTTGTCAGAGTGTTCTTAGAACATATTGTTGTTCACTAGGAAACGGTGTTGAAAACTAGATAATATTTGGGGTGTAAAAACACTCATGATTCAGTCTGATTAATACACTGACCTCACGGTCTGATTCTTTAACCCTCTGGTGCTATTGCTAATTTTCGACCGAATTTTATATTTATTTTTTCTTCACGGGAATGGTACGAAACTTGGTAAAGGTTTTGGCACTTGCTGTGACATGATTCAAAAAGGTTAAATGATCCTGTAAATAATAGTCACACTTGACATAACTGAGCGCATTAGAAATGAATGGAAGAGTTTCCTCTAGTGGAAGCGTGTGGAACTGCAGCCGAACACACTCTCACTGAAAGATCATTACTGAGATATAAGGCTCACATTATAAACACAACTTGTTTAGATTCATGGCTTTGATTTTCTTGCAGTTTTAGAGTAGCCTAAAACGTGTTTTTGAAAATATAGATTTCATATAAAAATTGAAAATAGTATTTTTGTGCATTTTTCATAACAATAAACAATAAATTCTGTATTTAAGTTCACTTTTTTAAACTTTTTTCACTTCTGCAATAATCTGGCAAGCGTCGTCTTTGAAAAGAGATCAATCTTCAGTCTGTCGCTCTAAAGCGTTCAGGATTTACCACAGTTTAAGTTGGACATTTCATTTTCAGGTCTATGCTCAAAACGTGAATAAATGGATTATAGAAACAGCGTAAACATAATGTAGTATAAAAGAAAAATATTAAATAAAAAACATTATCAAACTAAAATATAATACATTCCTTTCATTGAAATAAAAAAAAATCATGTCCTTTTTGACCGACAGGCGGAGAGCACCAGAGTTAATCAGAGCCAGAATAGAGTTCAGATGCTGCGTTTTCTGTAATTATCACTTTAACGCATAAAGTACTTATTAAAGTACGTAATTATCACAGTACACAGTCCTGATCATTAAAATAACACATTTTGGTTGGTGACAGCAGAATATAAATATCTATAACTCTGCTTAACTACAGATGTTAGTTAGATTCACCTCTGACTACATTATTTACCTACATCATTTATTAATAATAATAATTCTACACATGGAAGGTGCCAAATTTGGTGCTGAATTAAATCTGTCTAAATATTCAGTTTAGGAGAACGACACATCATCATACGCAGTTGCATTTTTGTGCTGTGATATATTGTGGCACGATACATTGTTACACCCCTAATAATATCATATAGTATATCTATATTTTATATGGAGTGAGTCACAGTTTACATATTTGTTATCATTTTGAATTCAGATGTAGTTATCAATGTTCCCAGTATAATTCGGGTGTGTTGTTTCGGCTGCTTCATGAGTGAACCGGAAGTGAGATAAACTGTAGCGGTCACTAATATCTAAACATTCATAAATCAAGATATAGTTACTGGAGAAGAAGCAAAATGACTGAAGATATTAAGTCTTGTTTTATGAAGAATATTGTCTTTGCTTAAAACAAGAACAACAATCCACCAACAGGGTCAGAAAAATCAAAGAATACATTTTTCAATATTTCCATAAAACAAGACTTAATATCTTTAGGGTTCTCCACTCAAACCCCAGACAGAGACACAGTGTCGGCCCAGATCCGGCCCAGATCCGGCACATGTGGCCTCCGCGCGCACCAGGTGTTCCAGCGTTTTCACAGATTCGCCTTATAACGTTTTTCAAACATTAGCACCGTGGATCCTGATTCAAGGTTAGCGTTCTCGAGCTCCAAACCCTGTTGTGCGAGTGAACGGCCGGAACACATTAAACGTGTCTGTCTTCAGTGAGAGCGGTGTGTGTTAGCGGCCCCATAGTTAATAACCACCCAGACGGCCCAGATACGGCACACATCTGGTACGCATGGAATCCACATGACCCAGATGTGGCCCTATGTTGCTGTCTGGGTAATGATCTCTGCAACGGAAGTGAATCAATCAAACTAACTTCATCTGGACAGTAACTTTATTCTAGATCTGCTGTAAAGCCTGAACACTCTCTGTTACTGTAATCTCCTGTCATCACTGTAAAGCTGCTGTGGAACTCTATAGTGTTAAAGCGCTGTATAAATGAAGGAGACTTGATGTGGGCCGACACTGTTGCTGTCTGGGACAGGTGAAGGTGTTCGAGGCACTAACAGCGGTGATCTCACTGCTTACACATCTCTTTTCTGATATTGCTGACTATAATCATCATCATCATCATCATCATCATCATACAAAGAGCTGCACGCGTGATACGTGCGCGCCACTCACCGGGTCACGTGTCAACAACTGTGAGCATTTCATACACATGTTCAGGAACGGTATGCAGCGCGTTCACGGCGCGCGCGGGTCCGAACACAGTCCAGCGTCAGCGCTCTCGGTCAGTGAATGCCGTTCTGCGTGAACGCGCCGTCCGCCTCGCGCTCCACATCGCACGCGTCGTCCTCGTCATCAGCGTGCGAAAGCTGCGAGATCCGGTCGAACGCGTCGTCCACCGCGTTCGGGATGATGTTGACGTACGCGTTCGCGGCCTCCTTGTGGAACAGCGTGTCCTGGTTGAAGGACACGAGCTCGTTGCTGATGTTGATCGTGTCCACGGGGGTCCGGCACCGGTTCCGGCAGCCCAGCAGGCTCGAGAAGCCCTTGCGGAACTCCGCGTTGAACGCGTAGATCACGGGGTTCAGCGACGAGTTGGTCCAGCCGAACCACACGAACACGTCGAAGGTGGTGTCGCTGACGCACGGCGGGCCCGCGGACGGTTCGCGGGGGCAGAACGGAACCACGCAGTTCAGCACGAAGAACGGCAGCCAGCAGAACACGAACACGCCCATGATCACGGACAGAGTCTTCAGAACTTTAGTCTCGCGGTTGAAGTTCGTCTTCAGGCTGCTGTGTGAATGATGACGATGGCACGCGAGCCGGTTCGTACGGCTGTTTTGCGCATGCGCTGCCGCGCGCTCCAGTGAAGCGATCCTCCGGATCTGGATGTGCGCGATCCGATAGATCCGCGTGTACGTGACGATCATGATGGCCACGGGAATGTAGAAGCTGATGAGGGATGAGGAGATCGCGTACTCGCGGCTCAGGCTCGAGTCGCAGGTGTCCTCGGCGGCGCGCGCGTCGGTGGCGTTGGACCCGGGCTCCGCGGAGGCTTTGTGCCAGTCGAGCTGCACCGGGATGAAGGAGATGAGCACCGACAGGGTCCACAACGCGCCGATCATCACGCACGCCACGCGCGGGGTCATCTTGCGCTCGTAGTGGAACGGGCTGCTGATGGCCCAGTACCGGTCCACGCTGATCACGCACAGGTTCAGGATGGACGCGGTGGAGCACATGATGTCGAACGCCACCCAGATGTCGCAGAACGCACCGAACGGCCAGAACCCGGTGACCTCCGTGACCGCCTTCCACGGCATCACGAGCACGGCCACGAGCAGGTCCGACACAGCCAGCGATACGATGAAGATGTTCGTGACTTTCGCGCGCAGGTGTCGGAACCGCAGCACGGCCGCGCACACCAGAATATTCCCGAACAGAGTCCAGAGGATCAGAACGCTCAGCACGGTCCCGGTGAGCGCGCGCGCCAGCAGCTCCCGCGGCTCCGGCTCGGTTCGGTTGGGCATGTTGAGTCCCGGGCGCGCTCACGGGTCGCCATCGGGTGTGTGTGCGAGCGCGTGCGTCTCCGGTGCCGGTGTGTCCCGCATTACGGACGCACACGATCAAAGAGGGAATCCGACACCGAGCGGCTCCAGATGATCCGAGCGCGGGCGCGCGGATAAGTGTGTGTGTGTGTGTGTGTGTGTGAGAGTGAGTGAGCTTGACGGTCGTCAGACCTCTCTGAGCGATAGGGAACTGTGCACTGTTATTTTGAGCGAGAGAGAGAGAATCAGTGATGCGCTTACACACACTCACACACGCACGCACGCACACACACGCAAACACTCACACACACTCAATTCTAAATTGTTCAAAGAATTCTGAAATGTTGATTAGTTTGATGTATGATGATTTAAAAATGCTTTAATACATTGAAACAATTGTCATGCCAGTAAAGCACAGTTTGAGTTGAGAGAGAGAAACACACGTGACTCTGGATATGCAGTGGATGGATAACAGAATCTCGGCTATAGAGCAACAGAACACAATTCAATAATTATCTCACCTTTTCCATTTTTGCTTTGTATTTCATATTGATAGCATGTTTCTGTTTATCCATGAAATATAATGCATGAGATGCATGCAGTTCTTTCACAATCATATTGTGGGAGGTTTATTTTTACAAACTCTACATATGCACCTGTGTAAAATGCTAGAAAAATGTCAAACCGCAAAAACAAGTGTGCGGAGTGACGTCATGGCGTTATAAGCGTTCACAGCGTTCTTATGTTCCTCATGAAGCGACTGATTCCTCATAGTCCCGGCGCGCGCACGCGAGTTTGCTTTGAGGATTCATTCAAATCAGCGCAACAATTAATGCAGCGGACACGAGCATAAGCACGTTCACACGTTCTAATTTGTTACACTGTTTATTTAAATTTAAGTTATGTTATAATATTATTATATAATATTTTTTTCTGTTATTTTGATGTTCTTTTATTATTATTATTCTATGTATTGCAAGCTTTGGCAATAATGTATTATTTATTACAATATTATGTATTATTGTACAGTCATGCCAATAAAGCAATTTTAAATTAAATTGAATTTAAAAATTGCATAAGTGCGTCTGCAGCGCCGCCTACAGGCGTGCACGCGCATCGTCAGTCTGTGCTCGTGCTCGTGCTTGACAGAACAGATCAGGATTCGACAGGTGTGTGTGTGTGTGTGTGTGAGAGTGTGTGTGTGTGTGTGTGTGTGTGTGTGTGTGTGTGTGTGTGTGTGTGTGTGTGAGTGACCGTGTGTGTGTGTGTGTGTGTGTGTGAGTGAGTGAGTGAGTGTGTGGCTGTGTGAGCGTGCGGCTGTGTGAGCGTGCGTGTGTGTGTGTGTGTGTGTGTGTGTATGTGTGTGTGTGTGTGTGTGTGTGTGAGAGTGTATGTGTGAGAGTGTGTGTGTGTGTGTGTGTGTGTGTGTGAGTGAGTGAGTGTGTGGCTGTGTGAGCGTGTGTGTGTGTGTGTGTGTGTGTGTGTGTGTGTGTCTGTGTGTGTGTGTGTGTGTGTGTGTCTGTGTGTGTGTGTGTGTGTGTGTGTGTGTCTGTGTGTGTGTGTGTGTGTGTGTGTGTGTGTCTGAGTGTGTGTGTGTGTGTGTGTGTGTGTGTGTGAGTGACCGTGTGTGAGTGAGTGAGTGTGTGGCTGTGTGAGCGTGTGTGTGTGTGTGTGTGTGTGTGTGTGTGTGTGTGTGTGTGTGTGTGTGTGTGTGTGTGTGTGTGTGTGTGTGTGTGTGTGTGTGTGTGTGTGTCAGGAGCCTCAGGTGTTGCTGAGACTCGGAGCTCGAGGTGAGACTGCAGTTCAACACTGGGCCTGAACACACATCAGCCAGAGGGGATTGTGGGATTGCATGAGAAAGAGAAGAGCTTGAACTGTCAGTCAGACGGAGACGCACAGCTGGAGCACATCTGTGTGAATCCCGCAGACACACACTGACCTGATCTCCTCTATCACTGCGCTTTACTCTTCACTGTTTGACGAACTCGAGTCGCTCTGGATCTACAGGACTGGATTAACCCTCTGCTGCTCGTCACGTGTCGTCAAAATGACCAAATTCTGATTTATTTTATTGTAAATGAAATTAATGTACTATATTTTAGTTTGAAAGTGTTTTTTATTTAACATTTTTAGGGGATTTTTTTTTATACTAAATTATATTTACGCTGTATTTATAATCCATTTATTCACTTTTTGAGCATAGACGTGAACATTTAATGTCCAGCTTAAACTGTGGTGAATCCTGAACGCTTTAGAGCGACAGACTGAAGATTGATCTCTTCAAAGACGACGCTTGGCAGATTATTGCTGAAGAGAAAAAAGTTATAAAAAGTGAACTTTAAAAAAGTGACAGAATCTTACATGTTTTGAAAAATGCACAAAAATACCTTTTTCAATTTTTTATATGAAATATATATTTTCAAAATCATGGTTTACTCTAAAGCCATGAATCTAAACAAGTTAAAAATGTGAGGTTGATATCTCAGTAAATGAGCGTTCAGTGAGAGTGTGTTCGGCTGCAGTTCCACACGCTTCCACTAGAGGAAACTCGTTTCTGACCGCGAGGAGCACAAGTGGGACTATTGTTTACAGCACCATTTAACATGTTCGAATCATGTCCATGATTTTTTGTTGTTGTTGTTCACACAGCAAGACAGTGCCAAAACCTTTACCAAGTTTCATACCATTCCAATTAAGAAAACAAAAGTAGATTTTTCTGGTCAGAAATGGCTGAGGAGCACCAGAGGGTTAAAGAACGTTTAGATATTAGTGCTGGAAAAGACCATCTCGTGTCGCTTCAAACCTGTTCGACTGAATCCTCCGTGGAACATCAAAGTCAATGGGGTCCAATGTTGTTCGGCTCCAACATTCTTCAGAATATCTACATTCGCTTAAAAAAGAAAGTCAGTCAAATGCAGTTTTATGCACAAGTTCGACACCGCTCTGAGGTCGCAGGATCATGTGCTCTGTCCTTTAAAAAGTTCGTAGTGATTTACCAGTCAGTTTCCTGAGAAAGCTGGATAATGTGGTGTTTTTCAGACAGAACCTCTTATAGCAGTGTTGAGTTGTGCAAAAGGAAGGATGTGGAAGGGTTTGAGGCGGCTGTCCACACTCGCAAACCATCAATCCCGACCGAGACGTTTTCCGAGGAAGAATGGTCAACATTCCGGCACCAGAATCCAGGACTCCTCGTGTGTGTAAGAACGACAGGAGCTCCACTGGATACTGATGTGGAACTCCATTGGGCGGTCCACATTTCTGCACCTGTCTGTTCTTGATATCACTCACATTGTGTTGTTTCTGTTGATTCAATAAATGTTATTTCAGAACTGAAATCTTACTGTCTCTTAAGGTATAAATTTAAGGACGCTTCTTTTTCGCCAGCACTTGATCCAGTAATACTAACACTTTCTCTACTACTCTATTCTATTCCGTTCTATAACAAAAAACAAAAGTTCTGCGTTAGATTAAACTGAAAAGGGTCACAGCACTTGCATATTGTTGTCCTACTGTTAGTTTCACTGCTTCTATTGTTCTCATTTGTAAGTCGCTTTGGATAAAATGGAGAATGGACAATCCAGCGCCGCTTCACAGAGGATCCATTCGTTGGGCCACCAGCACACTCCACAATATACATCCCACACTCGTGCATGCACTGCAACCATATAACTCTTCACACGTGATCAAAATAACTTCAAGCACTGTAAATACAAGACTCACAGGGAATAGGGTGGTTGTACCGTGTCCAAACTAATGCCTCAGCAGATGGAAATATCAGAGCGCTGGTCAACTGAAGTTCGTTCCTCCCTCCTCATCCATGGGTCCTTTATGCCGCTGGCTTGGGGTTCTCCAGACTATGTGAGGAATAAACATACCACAAGTACTACAAGTTCTCTTCTTTTGCGGCTTCCCTCCGCTGCCTTTCTGTGTCTCTCTCCCTGTGTCTTCACTGCTCTCCCCCTCTCTCCTCTTCTCTCTTCAAAATGGCCTTTTATACTCCACTTTGGGAGCATGTGCCCCAATCACCACTCTAGCTCCTCCCCCTCCACACCTGCCACTCATTTTTTAATAATCACCCGGTGACAATATGGCTTGAATGGTTTAAAAGCATTAGCAAGAATAAAAGCGCATCATATAATGTAACGCCATGCAGTCAAAGGATGACAGAAAAAAACGGATGCTGCGTTAATTGCGTTAAATATTTACTTACCACTGAGTCTTTCCCCATTTCTCCCAGTAACGCTTATTCAACTTCCCGCGTCTACTCCCTGCGCAGATGTCGACGGCACAACTGGGTTGCCAGGTTGAGCTCACAAATGGGTTGAAATGTGTATGATGTGTTGCTTGCGCGAGTAGGATGGGTTTCATACCAGATCTGGCAACTGGACCAGGACCACCTTGAAATAATATATTGATTTGATTATTCATATAACGACGTTTGCGCCATACAAATAACTGGAGTTTCACGGGAGAAATAACAAAACGGGAGGGGGGCGGGAGATGGAAATACGGGAGACTCCCGGGGAAAACGGGAGTGTTGACAGGGGTGTTTTGGAGTCTCCCAGACAATACAGGATGGGAGACTGTTGTCTGTGATGGTTTACATTCACGTTTACGATCACTCAATAATAAAACTTTTAACAGCTTGACGCTGGTATGATGCCTGAAAATTATTAAGATTAAATCTTCGAACAGAGATCATGCCAACTTACACATTCAAACAATTTTAAACGCAAAAGAGGCGAAATTATCTATTAAGAAAATTATAAAAGGTTATCTGGAGAGAGAGAGAGAGAGAGAGAGAGAGAGAGAGAGAGAGAGAGAGAGAGAGAGAGAGAGAGAGAGAGGCGTTTCCAAAATACAGCTTTAACAAAGATAAAACTATATTTAATTTCTACAGTGAACAAATAGTGTTATTTTACATTAGGCTCATGTACCTGAATACTACTGTTAAACTATGTAACTTTGTTATTTAGTATTCATCTCTGCTTGTAACTTGTATTACGGACTGTTCACTTGTTTTTAATAATGTTTATCAGTGAAGAGCATGCTCTCTCCGCCGCAACAGCACATCTTCGTCTTTGCAAAATCCTAATTACAACATCGTATAGATGACATTGTATCATATGATGCTCATACGTTTCTTCATATTGCATTAGAAGCTGATAACACCAAATCAGTAAAAGAATAAAAATGTCACTCCAAAAGATCTCCATAAATTGCCTGTTTTTGCACTTCCTGCTTTTCCCTGCTTCAGAATTTCAGTGAATGATGACCAGTGAATGGATGACCTTAGCACACGTGTGGTTTCCTTTACACATTTTGGTTCACTTGCAAAAAGGGCAGTGTGAAAGCGAACCACACCAAACAAAGAAAATCAACACTGTATTTGGTCCGGACCAAAGTAAGTGAACTAGCGGACTTTCCTGAAGCCAAATGCCAATCCCAATAAAGTAATAAAAGTTTGTTTTTAAATGTAAACATGCAGAAAGTTTTCTGGGATGGGCAGGTTTAGGGGTCGGGGCAGTGTAAGGGGATAAAATATACAGTTTGTACAGTATAAAAACCATTACGTCCATGGATTGTCTCCATTTAGATAGCTAAGTAAACGTGTGTGTGTGTGTGTGTGTGTGTGTGAGAGAGAGACATGATTTCCACTGAATGGAACGTACTTGATTGAAATGAAATCTGTTATCAAAAGCATTGATCTGATTTTCCCTGTCTGTTAATATTATAATAATTCCTTCTTCAGAACTTTACCTCAGAATTTCTCTCAAGAGCTTTTTTCGTAAGAATATTTTCATGACTGAACAAGTCAGTCGTGTTCTTCACAATTGGCGTTCTGTGTTAGGCGGAGTATCTGATGCGGCGGAGTCAACTATATAAGCGAGAGCTCCAGAAGGTTCTTTAAAGATCTGTTCTGCTCGCGTCGGTGAAACAGCAGTGTCTTCTACAACATAGGTCTTCAACCCTGCTCCTGGAGGCCCACTGTCCTGCAGAGTTTTACTCCAACCCTAATCAAACACACCTGAACCACATTCAGTCTGTGATTTCAAGTGATCCTGAAGAGTTTGACTAGCTGGTTCAGGTGCGTTTGATTAGGGTTGGAGTAAAACTCTGCAGGACAGTGGGCCTCCAGGAGCAGGGTTGAAGACCTCTGTTCTACAACATCTTCTGGTAGGGTGAAGATTTATTCATCTGGAGAAAATCTACACAACTTGACAACAACCACTTAACATTTAGTCTTTTCCTACTTTGAAATAGAAGTAGGAAAGTATAATAAAAATAAATGAGGAAATGTTGCCATTGCATTACTTTTGAAGTGCTTGTTACATTAGATCTAAAAGCATGTTATTTCATAACTAAAAGATTGGTGAGCCAAGAAATAAAATGAGTAGGCTACTAAAATGTAGAAATAGTATGCATGTCAGACTTTATAAATGAAACGATATCTACAGAATTGATATAATGTCCTAATCATATAACAAAAGCAAAAATTAACTACTGTAGTTGTTTTTTTTCAGAGCCAAAAATACGCAAGGAAACAAAATGGCAAACGGACAGCAAATAACAAAGCTCAATGTCTCCTGCTCTAAGGACGAAGAGGATATACTCAGAGCTCAAGGTTATCAGCTCATCAATGTTAACCTCAATGAAGGTACTTCAGGAAACCAGGTCCTTCTTTGGTTCAAGAAAGAGTGTGGCCAAAGTCCTGTGACCAGGATCCAGTTTTCATTCATTGACCAGATGAAATCAGGTCTGGCTGAAGCTGGGTATGAGCTGGTCAACCGTGATCTGAATGCCGGAGTTTGTGGAGATCACATCTTTCTGTGGTACTTCTGCGGCAGCACTGAATATGACATTCCTATTGTGGACCTTGCGGTGAGCAAAGACGCCGGAGAAGAACCTGCTCTTCTGCGAGACGGCTGGGAGAGACTGGGCTGTACTCTGAACCGTAATGTACCAGGAGGAAACTGGATCTACCTGTGGGTGAAGAGAGAGAAGCCGAGCTACATACGTGAGATCGCAGCAACTGTTGACTTCACTTCTGACAAGCACATGTTTGAGCTGGGCTACACTCGTGTGGATGAAGACACCAATCGGGCCGCTGGTAGAAACCGCGTCTTCCTCTGGTATCGGCGCACAACCGATAAGAAACAGGCTCTCACTGCTCTTGAGGTATCCACCTCCCTCCAGGAGGAAGTGAAGCTCCAGAAGGAAGGCTATACAGTCCTCAGTGTTGATCTCAATAAAGGAACCAGTGGAAAACCTGTCTACGCATGGTACAAGAAAAAGGGATGTGAATCTCAGATCCAGGCCATGGTTCTGCTGATCAACTCTAAGGCCTGGACTGAGTACAAGAAAGCTGGTTTCACCGTGATCGAGAAAAATCTGAACCAGGGCAACAACGGCTGGATAATATACATAGCCTACAAGTAAAAACACGGAGTCATGCTGCCGTCACAAGATCTTCTTCAGTTCTCTAATCGGTAGCACTATATGGCAACTAGAAGCACAATTGTTTCTAATGTATGATTTCAATGTCACTCTTTAAAGCATATTGTGACCGTGGCTGTTGTACTACACTCAACCACACACATTTAATTTGGCCTTTGTGTTTATGTTGTAATGCATTATGAAATAAAGTCAACTTTAACCACAACGAATGCTTTGGTGAGCTTTTCACACTTGTCTTTGGGATCATCTCTACGTTATAGTGCATGCACTGTCGCCTCATTACACACTCATATTTCAGGGTCATGATACCCTCACACTAATGAAATTCAGTATTATCAATACAAATGAATTCAAAGGTTCTTCTTAGTCTTCTTTGGTGTGCATTCCAAAAAGAGTATGATAGTAGCACAGGAAAGCTGTTTAAAAAAATAGATACTTGAAATTTGTATATTAGGTGTTTCTGTCACTTTATCCACACACTTTAGAACAAGCCAGTGCCTGAAATTAACCCAAAACCTAAATATGAAAGGCAGAAAAGACAGAAAAACAAACTAACAAAACAAACACCTCCCTCAAAAAAACACTCACACACACACACACACACACACACACACACACACACACACACACACACACACACACACGCACGTTTACTTAGCTATCTAAATGGAGACAATCCATGGACGTAATGGTTTTTATACTGTACAAAGTGTATATTTTATCCCCTTACACTGCCCCGACCCCTAAACCTGCCCATCCCAGAAAACTTTCTGCATGTTTACATTTTTAAAAAAACTTCAATTACTCTATTGGTGTACTAAAGACTGCAGTATGCACTTATTACTGTTACGGTTCTAAATCACCTTAGTGATTAATGTCCAGTAACTAGGAGAGGACTAAAGAAGAAAATTCACTCAATGTATTATTTGGTCAGATGAAAGAATGAATTATTTTCTCACAATGTTAACAAAATGTAAATATGTCACAAATAAAACAGCGTAGACCTACGCAACATAACCAAACAATAAAACAATGTGTTTTTATTCAAAAGATACAATGATGTTGAGATAAGGCAATGAAGTGAGAGTACTCAGTCTTAACAAGTCCTCAATGGAAGGAGGGTGCAGATATCCTCAAACGTCGATCCTCAGACACGATGCCTTCACATGTCAGTCCTTGTCTGGTCCTGATAGGGCTAATGTGATGAGATATTAACAGTGAGGCCTGTAGCTTCGTGTGCTGCGATCTTCAGTGTGCGTGATGGGTTTGTGTGATACGGTCAGCTGGACAAACGTGGATAAACGTGTGGTTCTATAATAAAACAAACAAGCTCAATTAGTTTCTGTTATAATTCGTACAACAAAGTGCTGCGTCATTATCACTTCACATGATTGAACGCGCGAGACATCGTAAACCTGTGATAAAGGCATAATATAGCAGCTGTTCTTTTATAAGTGAAGAAACTTATTGACTTACCAACTAAAGGGGTATTCGCAAACCCTGCTCCCTCTGACCAAGATCAGACTGGCGAGTTTATGTCCGTGAGATCCACGTAAACCCGGGGCGTGTGACTCTGTGCGGCATCAGGTCCCTTAATGAACGAATAATTGAATAATTATCTAAATTTGATAATCATTTGAAATTGGAGTCAGATTAAGTGTAGAGCTGAAGTAATATTGAAAATAAATTCTAATAAATGAAGTGACAAACACGCATTATACCTTCGCCCAGTTGGATTCCGTCGTTGGGCCGATGGGTGGTCTTTACAAAGTGGTGACCCCAGGGACGGACTGGGGCTAAAAAACAGCCCTGGACTTTCTCCCAAATAGGCCCATCATCCGGCCATTCGCCCCTAGCCGTGCGCGGCAGACACTAGCCAGGATGTGCTGATACTATGCCACAATACTCTAGCCTATCAGACAAGGTATTCACAGCAAGTAACATCTCAAAACCAATGATGATAATTGGGGTTGTGTTTATTAATGAAGCCTCAGCCTTCAAATAAAAACACAAAAAAATGTACAATGCCATTATATGTGCATTGAAAATAAAATACAAATAATGAAATGTCACTGGCTACAGAAACCCCAAATTACACAAACTTGTAATTATAAACCCTCTAGTTACTATATACTGTAACATTTGCGGTTGGTACCATCTTTACAACTGAACACTCTCTGTAGAGACAGGTTTTTAGGCTTTTGCTGAGGGTGGTTAGCAAAAAATTGTTCTAGGCTGTGACTATCTGACTTGGGCTGTTTGAAATATTGTGATGTAGAGCATCCTGCGTCATCCTGGCACTTCCCTGCACTCTCCCTGTCATCTTTCATACTGCTACTATCTTCAACCTGAATAAACAAATGATTTTAAAGATAGGTTATTAGCTTTTATTGATGATATGTTTTGGTTTGTGTTAAATAATTAGCATTGAATAACCTATTTAATATTTTATCAATGTCATATTTCACTTTTGATTCATATTAAGGCTGTGAAATGCTGAAAATGGCTAGGCCCTATCAGTATTTTGTGAAGCTTTCACAAACAACCACCAGGTCTTTGCCAGTTCCACAATAGTAAACACAAATATGAAAGACAAGGAAAGACTGCACTCTGATGGAAGACAGACAGAAAGTGCAAGCTAGGATTTTTTGGTTAAACTAAAACTTGGTGAATTATTTGGCCCCCTTCCCTGTTTGTTAGTACGGTAAGAGTGGTAGCAATGCATGCCTGATGTTTTCCCGTTTAATTCAATACCATAGTCTTCATTCTAGCAGAAAAAGTGAGCTCACTAACCTCTCATATACAACGAAAGGAAATCGCAGTCAACCCACGATCAATTTCTAGCGCGTTTAATGTTTCAAATTAACCGAACAGAAATTATTAAACACATTAAAGTTATAGTGGAGGATCTTTCCGAATTTTAGATAAGACCCGCCCTCTCCACTTTTTGAAAAGTTTGATTGATTCACCAGAATGATTGACAATTAGGAGGACCAATAGTATAGGTGATCCACCCGGAAGTAAAAAATCCTCCGCTATACCTTTAAGTTTGACAGCACTAAATGGCACAATCATTTTCATAATCATGATGCACACCCATGTTGATAGCTGACTATGCAATTCGCTAAGATAGGGATAAAGGCAGCCTATAATAATGTGTCCTGCTACTGGCACTTACCAGGACCTCCTGCTGATGTGAAGTTAACTCTGTCCCTCATCATGACCAGCTGGGGATGCTCAGGCTCAGCTTCCACTTGCTGGTCCTCTCTGGCTAAGTGATGCAGTGTTTCTGGCAGTTGCACTGCAACCAAAAAGCTCTGTGAGCTTTTTACATTTTGCTGCATCGGTCTTGAAGGACTTGGCCCTCTTTTCTTTTACTTTTTCCCATCCACCTTTCTCCTTACGTTTTCTGCTAGCCATTCTGCCGGCGATTTTGATGCGACTGCGCGGCCGGGGACCAATCACAAACTGGCTAGTAGGCCACTCTTCTTCCTCAGTTGTTTTTTTTACAAGTAGCATATAAGTGATCATATTAGTGTCCCTGTGTTCATATTGATTTATTAGACTTTTTTTTGTGCGGACGGCCCTCGGTTGGACGGACGCTCCGGACTTTTCCCGAACACAGATTGTCAGTCCGTCCCTGGGTGACCCCAACCAGTGATCTCCAGTTGGCGAGTGTCTTTTCAGCGAAATATTGGGACTTGGAACATGCAAAAGGTTTGATCTTCTTCTCTTTCTTCAGCTGTTGTGGTAAGTCAATTCTTATTTGCCTTTTAGAAATGTTGAGGGAAAGACAGTCGCATCCCACATAAACACATTTGTAGAATGGGTCGGTATACCCTTTCAGTGTGTTAGGAGGCGTTTCAGTGTGTGTTAGGAGGCGTTAGGAGGCGTTTCAGTGTGTGTTAGGAGGCGTTTCAGTGTGTGTTAGGAGGCGTTTCAGTGTGTTTGGAGGCGTTTCAGTGTGTGTTAGGAGGCGTTTCAGTGTGTGTTTGGAGGCGTTTCAGTGTGTGTTTGGAGGCGTTTCAGTGTGTGTTAGGAGGCGTTTCAGTGTGTGTTAGGAGGCGTTTCAGTGTGTTTGGAGGCGTTTCAGTGTGTGTTAGGAGGCGTTTCAGTGTGTGTTTGGAGGCGTTTCAGTGTGTGTTAGGAGGCGTTTCAGTGTGTGTTAGGAGGCGTTTCAGTGTGTGTTAGGAGGCGTTTCAGTGTGTGTTTGGAGGCGTTTCAGTGTGTGTTTGGAGGCGTTTCAGTGTGTGTTAGGAGGCGTTTCAGTGTGTTTGGAGGCGTTTCAGTGTGTGTTAGGAGGCGTTTCAGTGTGTGTTAGGAGGCGTTTCAGTGTGTGTTAGGAGGCGTTTCAGTGTGTTTGGAGGCGTTTCAGTGTGTGTTAGGAGGCGTTTCAGTGTGTGTTTGGAGGCGTTTCAGTGTGTGTTAGGAGGCGTTTCAGTGTGTTAGGAGGCGTTTCAGTGTGTGTTAGGAGGCGTTTCAGTGTGTTTGGAGGCGTTTCAGTGTGTGTTAGGAGGCGTTTCAGTGTGTGTTTGGAGGCGTTTCAGTGTGTGTTAGGAGGCGTTTCAGTGTGTTTGGAGGCGTTTCAGTGTGTGTTAGGAGGCGTTTCAGTGTGTGTTAGGAGGCGTTTCAGTGTGTTTGGAGGCGTTTCAGTGTGTGTTAGGAGGCGTTTCAGTGTGTGTTTGGAGGCGTTTCAGTGTGTGTTAGGAGGCGTTTCAGTGTGTGTTTGGAGGCGTTTCAGTGTGTGTTAGGAGGCGTTTCAGTGTGTTTGGAGGCGTTTCAGTGTGTGTTAGGAGGCGTTTCAGTGTGTGTTTGGAGGCGTTTCAGTGTGTGTTAGGAGGCGTTTCAGTGTGTTAGGAGGCGTTTCAGTGTGTGTTAGGAGGCGTTTCAGTGTGTTTGGAGGCGTTTCAGTGTGTGTTAGGAGGCGTTTCAGTGTGTGTTAGGAGGCGTTTCAGTGTGTGTTAGGAGGCGTTTCAGTGTGTGTTTGGAGGCGTTTCAGTGTGTTTGGAGGCGTTTCAGTGTGTGTTTGGAGGTGTTTCAGTGTGTGTTTGGAGGCGTTTCAGTGTGTGTTAGGAGGCGTTTCAGTGTGTTTGGAGGCGTTTCAGTGTGTGTTAGGAGGCGTTTCAGTGTGTGTTAGGAGGCGTTTCAGTGTGTTTGGAGGCGTTTCAGTGTGTGTTTGGAGGCGTTTCAGTGTGTGTTGGAGGGTTTCAGTGTGTGTTTGGAGGCGTTTCAGTGTGTGTTAGGAGGCGTTTCAGTGTGTGTTTGGAGGCGTTTCAGTGTGTGTTAGGAGGCGTTTCAGTGTGTTTGGAGGCGTTTCAGTGTGTGTTAGGAGGCGTTTCAGTGTGTGTTTGGAGGCGTTTCAGTGTGTGTTAGGAGGCGTTTCAGTGTGTTAGGAGGCGTTTCAGTGTGTGTTAGGAGGCGTTTCAGTGTGTTTGGAGGCGTTTCAGTGTGTGTTAGGAGGCGTTTCAGTGTGTGTTAGGAGGCGTTTCAGTGTGTGTTAGGAGGCGTTTCAGTGTGTGTTTGGAGGCGTTTCAGTGTGTGTTAGGAGGCGTTTCAGTGTGTGTTAGGAGGCGTTTCAGTGTGTGTTTGGAGGCGTTTCAGTGTGTGTTAGGAGGCGTTTCAGTGTGTTTGGAGGCGTTTCAGTGTGTGTTTGGAGGCGTTTCAGTGTGTGTTTGGAGGCGTTTCAGTGTGTGTTAGGAGGCGTTTCAGTGTGTGTTTGGAGGCGTTTCAGTGTGTGTTAGGAGGCGTTTCAGTGTGTGTTAGGAGGCGTTTCAGTGTGTGTTAGGAGGCGTTTCAGTGTGTGTTTGGAGGCGTTTCAGTGTGTGTTAGGAGGCGTTTCAGTGTGTTTGGAGGCGTTTCAGTGTGTGTTTGGAGGCGTTTCAGTGTGTGTTAGGAGGCGTTTCAGTGTGTTTGGAGGCGTTTCAGTGTGCGTTTGGAGGCGTTTCAGTGTGTGTTAGGAGGCGTTTCAGTGTGTGTTAGGAGGCGTTTCAGTGTGTGTTTGGAGGCGTTTCAGTGTGTGTTAGGAGGCGTTTCAGTGTGTGTTAGGAGGCGTTTCAGTGTGTGTTTGGAGGCGTTTCAGTGTGTGTTAGGAGGCGTTTCAGTGTGTGTTAGGAGGCGTTTCAGTGTGTGTTTGGAGGCGTTTCAGTGTGTGTTTGGAGGCGTTTCAGTGTGTGTTTGGAGGCGTTTCAGTGTGTGTTAGGAGGCGTTTCAGTGTGTTTGGAGGCGTTTCAGTGTGTGTTAGGAGGCGTTTCAGTGTGTGTTAGGAGGCGTTTCAGTGTGTGTTAGGAGGCGTTTCAGTGTGTTTGGAGGCGTTTCAGTGTGTGTTAGGAGGCGTTTCAGTGTGTGTTAGGAGGCGTTTCAGTGTGTGTTAGGAGGCGTTTCAGTGTGTGTTAGGAGGCGTTTCAGTGTGTGTTTGGAGGCGTTTCAGTGTGTGTTAGGAGGCGTTTCAGTGTGTGTTAGGAGGCGTTTCAGTGTGTGTTTGGAGGCGTTTCAGTGTGTGTTTGGAGGCGTTTCAGTGTGTGTTAGGAGGCGTTTCAGTGTGTGTTAGGAGGCGTTTCAGTGTGTGTTTGGAGGCGTTTCAGTGTGTGTTAGGAGGCGTTTCAGTGTGTTTGGAGGCGTTTCAGTGTGTGTTAGGAGGCGTTTCAGTGTGTGTTAGGAGGCGTTTCAGTGTGTGTTAGGAGGCGTTTCAGTGTGTTTGGAGGCGTTTCAGTGTGTGTTAGGAGGCGTTTCAGTGTGTGTTTGGAGGCGTTTCAGTGTGTGTTAGGAGGCGTTTCAGTGTGTGTTAGGAGGCGTTTCAGTGTGTGTTTGGAGGCGTTTCAGTGTGTGTTAGGAGGCGTTTCAGTGTGTGTTAGGAGGCGTTTCAGTGTGTGTTAGGAGGCGTTTCAGTGTGTGTTTGGAGGCGTTTCAGTGTGTGTTAGGAGGCGTTTCAGTGTGTGTTTGGAGGCGTTTCAGTGTGTGTTAGGAGGCGTTTCAGTGTGTGTTTGGAGGCGTTTCAGTGTGTGTTAGGAGGCGTTTCAGTGTGTGTTTGGAGGCGTTTCAGTGTGTGTTAGGAGGCGTTTCAGTGTGTGTTTGGAGGCGTTTCAGTGTGTGTTAGGAGGCGTTTCAGTGTGTGTTAGGAGGCGTTTCAGTGTGTGTTTGGAGGCGTTTCAGTGTGTGTTTGGAGGCGTTTCAGTGTGTGTTTGGAGGCGTTTCAGTGTGTGTTAGGAGGCGTTTCAGTGTGTTTGGAGGCGTTTCAGTGTGTGTTAGGAGGCGTTTCAGTGTGTGTTAGGAGGGCGTTTCAGTGTGTGTTAGGAGGCGTTTCAGTGTGTGTTAGGAGGCGTTTCAGTGTGTGTTTGGAGGCGTTTCTGTGTGTGTTAGGAGGCGTTTCAGTGTGTGTTAGGAGGCGTTTCAGTGTGTGTTAGGAGGCGTTTCAGTGTGTGTTAGGAGGCGTTTCAGTGTGTGTTAGGAGGCGTTTCAGTGTGTTTGGAGGCGTTTCAGTGTGTGTTAGGAGGCGTTTCAGTGTGTGTTTGGAGGCGTTTCAGTGTGTGTTAGGAGGCGTTTCAGTGTGTGTTAGGAGGCGTTTCAGTGTGTGTTTGGAGGCGTTTCAGTGTGTGTTTGGAGGCGTTTCAGTGTGTGTTAGGAGGCGTTTCAGTGTGTGTTAGGAGGCGTTTCAGTGTGTGTTAGGAGGCGTTTCAGTGTGTGTTAGGAGGCGTTTCAGTGTGTGTTAGGAGGCGTTTCAGTGTGTGTTTGGAGGCGTTTCAGTGTGTGTTAGGAGGCGTTTCAGTGTGTGTTAGGAGGCGTTTCAGTGTGTGTTTGGAGGCGTTTCAGTGTGTGTTTGGAGGCGTTTCAGTGTGTGTTTGGAGGCGTTTCAGTGTGTGTTTGGAGGCGTTTCAGTGTGTGTTAGGAGGCGTTTCAGTGTGTGTTTGGAGGCGTTTCAGTGTGTGTTAGGAGGCGTTTCAGTGTGTGTTAGGAGGCGTTTCAGTGTGTGTTTGGAGGCGTTTCAGTGTGTGTTTGGAGGCGTTTCAGTGTGTGTTTGGAGGCGTTTCAGTGTGTGTTAGGAGGCGTTTCAGTGTGTTTGGAGGCGTTTCAGTGTGTGTTAGGAGGCGTTTCAGTGTGTGTTAGGAGGCGTTTCAGTGTGTGTTAGGAGGCGTTTCAGTGTGTTTGGAGGCGTTTCAGTGTGTGTTAGGAGGCGTTTCAGTGTGTGTTTGGAGGCGTTTCAGTGTGTGTTAGGAGGCGTTTCAGTGTGTGTTAGGAGGCGTTTCAGTGTGTGTTTGGAGGCGTTTCAGTGTGTGTTTGGAGGCGTTTCAGTGTGTGTTAGGAGGCGTTTCAGTGTGTGTTAGGAGGCGTTTCAGTGTGTGTTAGGAGGCGTTTCAGTGTGTGTTAGGAGGCGTTTCAGTGTGTGTTAGGAGGCGTTTCAGTGTGTGTTTGGAGGCGTTTCAGTGTGTGTTAGGAGGCGTTTCAGTGTGTTTGGAGGCGTTTCAGTGTGTGTTAGGAGGCGTTTCAGTGTGTGTTTGGAGGCGTTTCAGTGTGTGTTAGGAGGCGTTTCAGTGTGTGTTAGGAGGCGTTTCAGTGTGTGTTAGGAGGCGTTTCAGTGTGTGTTAGGAGGCGTTTCAGTGTGTGTTTGGAGGCGTTTCAGTGTGTGTTTGGAGGCGTTTCAGTGTGCGTTAGGAGGCGTTTCAGTGTGTTTGGAGGCGTTTCAGTGTGTGTTAGGAGGCGTTTCAGTGTGTGTTTGGAGGCGTTTCAGTGTGTGTTTGGAGGCGTTTCAGTGTGTGTTAGGAGGCGTTTCAGTGTGTGTTAGGAGGCGTTTCAGTGTGCGTTAGGAGGCGTTTCAGTGTGCGTTAGGAGGCGTTTCAGTGTGTGTTTGGAGGCGTTTCAGTGTGTGTTAGGAGGCGTTTCAGTGTGTGTTAGGAGGCGTTTCAGTGTGTGTTAGGAGGCGTTTCAGTGTGTTAGGAGGCGTTTCAGTGTGTGTTTGGAGGCGTTTCAGTGTGTGTTTGGAGGTGTTTCAGTGTGTGTTAGGAGGCGTTTCAGTGTGTGTTTGGAGGCGTTTCAGTGTGTGTTAGGAGGCGTTTCAGTGTGTGTTAGGAGGCGTTTCAGTGTGTGTTTGGAGGCGTTTCAGTGTGTGTTAGGAGGCGTTTCAGTGTGTGTTTGGAGGCGTTTCAGTGTGTGTTTGGAGGCGTTTCAGTGTGTGTTAGGAGGCGTTTCAGTGTGTGTTAGGAGGCGTTTCAGTGTGTGTTAGGAGGCGTTTCAGTGTGTGTTAGGAGGCGTTTCAGTGTGTGTTAGGAGGCGTTTCAGTGTGTGTTTGGAGGCGTTTCAGTGTGTGTTTGGAGGCGTTTCAGTGTGCGTTAGGAGGCGTTTCAGTGTGTTTGGAGGCGTTTCAGTGTGTGTTAGGAGGCGTTTCAGTGTGTGTTTGGAGGCGTTTCAGTGTGTGTTTGGAGGCGTTTCAGTGTGTGTTAGGAGGCGT
>NC_137135.1:37733687-37776187 GCF_949319135.1 Squalius cephalus
TGCAAAACCTTCGATAATCAATCAATCAACTTTATATAGCGCACTGGAGTGGGGGTGCTGTTTTCACAGGGTTGTAAATACAACGCAAATTTTTGTTCATTTACATTTATTCACTTTTAGCATTTAGTAATTTATTTGTGGGCTATTTAAAAAATGTTATTTATATGATAAAGTATGATTTTTAAAACATACGCGCAGAGTGTTACATCATATTGTGAAAGTGTGTGTGTAGAAATGATTGGTCCGCAGCCGCTCGACTCCTGAGCGCGAGTGTTGTGTAAGGCAGACACCAGGCAGGATTTTTGTGTTCATTTCTATGTCCTGTCGCTGTGAACGCTCTTCTGTTGTGAATGACAGTGTAAACAGCCCAATAACCCTTTTATTTAAAGACTTAATTTATGTCCCGGAGACCGGTCCGTTGCATTACGATTAAAAGCAGTATCAATAATGTCAAAAATGTGATGTGCAGTCAAGTTCAGGTGTGTGTGTGTGTGTGTGTGTGTGTGTGTGTGTGTGTGTGTGTGTGTGTGCTGTTTAAACGAATGTTCTCACTGATACGCTTGTTGTGAAGTTTTGACGAGTTTTATAGTCTTTTATAGTCTAACCCAAACCCCCCAGCACCCCCAACCTAAAGCCTCTTCCCGGCCCCTGATAGCACAGTAAAAGCAACATTGGCCATTGTGCTGTACAAAAGTATAAATATCTGAAAACACATGATACACACTGCAAAAAAAATGCTTTTCTTACTCAGTATTTTTGTCTTGTTTCCAGTCCAAATATCAAACATTTCTTAAATCAAGATAAAGATACTTAAGATTTAGTAAACTACTAAATGACATAAATTTATAATAATCTGCCAATGGGGTAAGAAAAATAATCTTGTAACCTATTACCCCATTGGCAGATAATTTAGCTTTTTTTAAGCATCAACTCACTTAGGGCCCTATTTTAATGATCTAAAACACAAGTATCAAACACAAAACGCAAGTAACTTAATCTCGGCGCTGTTGCTATTACACCGGCGGGATAAATGACTCTTGCGCTCGACTCAAATCTGAAATGTGTTGGTCTGAAGTCGCTTCATTACTCATAGGTGTGGTTTGGGCGTAACGTGAAATAAACCAATCAGAGCGTCATCTCACATTCCCTTTAAGAGCAGGCGCGCTTGTTCCATGGCGGATTGCTATTATAACGGCGGATTTGCCAGGAGCGGTTCACAGCCGAGGAGACCGGCGTTCTCGTCAGGGCCGTAAAACACAGAGAAGTGACATTGGGGATGGAGAAACACACACAGATTAGCTTCGGTTAAACAGGCGTATGATAATTTGGGTAAATGTGTAAGATAGATTTATGCCTATTTTTCACATCTTCATGGACACCACAATGATTTCCCTCGTATGGAATATTTTTCCTTATAATAATGTATGATTTGCAAAAATGTGAACTGCTGTGTCTGTGTAGATGAGAGAAGCAAAGTGTGTGTGTGTTGTGCAAACGCTACATTATGGCCAAGCATGCGCTCTTAAAATAGCATCTGAATAACGGGATTGTTTTCTGAAACTGCAAAATAGCACCAGGGAACGTTTGCGCCGTAACACGCCTCCTCTTTTCGCTGATCCGCCCCCGGGAGCGCAAGTTCATTCCCTGATTTACCGACGTGCGTCTGTGGAGGGAAGAGGCCGCTGTGCGTGGGTGCAAAATAGGAATGACACATGCGTCGCTGTACAAAGTCAATTGCACTGGGTGCGAGATAGGGCCCATAATATAATGTTGATTATTTCCCCTGGAAAACAGGACATAATATATTTTTTACTCATTTAATAAAAGCATCTTGATTTAAGAAATATATTGATTTTTGGACTGGAAACAAGACAAAAGTGCAGGGAGTTTACATTGAAAACACAAATCAGAAAATTCAACATTAAAATCAAGGACAGTTGTAAGCCTGTGAAAAGAGGGAGTTTTCTAACTTAGATTTAAAAACAGACTCTGTGGCACACAAAAACATGAATGTTCTGAATGTTCTGTGACTCTCTGACGCCATCTAGAGGTCTAATCCATCTAATCTAATCCAGAGAGAGAGAGAGAGAGAGAGAGAGAGAGAGAGAGAGAGAGAGAGAGGGAGAGAGAGAGAGAGAGATGGAGAGAGAGAGAGGGAGAGATAGAGAGATGGAGAGAGAGAGAGAGAGAGAGAGAGCAAGAGCTGAGCCCAGAGAAGAGTCCCCTATGTCAGTTGGTACTGAGGCAAACTGACCCACGTCAGAGACAGTCTGAGCAGCCTCAGAACAACACTGCCTTCCAAACACCAATCAGAGTCAAGCAAATCATAGCACAATGCAAAGAAACCTATCTGGAACATTGGAAAGAAGAAACTAAAAGCCAAAGTAGACTAGAATGTTATTTGACCCTAAAAAGAGATTATAAATTAGCAGAATATCTCTCTACTGTCAGAGATAGAAAGCAGAGACAGATCCTAACCAGGTACAGGCTCAGTGATCACAAATTGGCAATAGAAACAGGAAGACACAAAAAATCATGGCAACCAAAAGAAAGCAGAACGTGTGATCACTGTTTGACAGGTGAGGTTGAGACAGAGATGCACTTTCTCCGACAATGTGAAGCGTTCAAAGACACAAGGAACCTTTACTTTAACAAATTTAACCATATAATCCCAAACTTCAAAGACCTGAATGAAATTTCTAAATTAAACTTTCTCCTGGGAGAAGGAGACAGAACTTATCTGGCTGCCCAGTATGTACAAACATGCCACAACCTGAGGGGCAGTGAGTGACCGACACACACACACACAAATATATCCAAACATTGTGTTAAGTTTCATAACTTATATATAGTAAAGTGTTTATTAGATTTTTTTTATTTTTATTATTGTTCATATAACTGTTTTATTATGTTTGTATATATTACGTATATATTTTATTTGTATATTTTGTATATGCTTTGGCAACATTGTTTCAAAAACTTTCATGCCAATAAAGCCCCTTTGAATTTGAATTTGAGAGAGAGAGAGACAGAGAGAGAGAGAGACACAGAGAGACACACACACACACACAGAGAGAGACAGACAGAGAGAGAGAGAGAGAGAGAGAGAGAGAGAGAGAGAGAGAGACACAGAGAGACACACACACACACACACACACACAGAGACACAGAGAGACACACACACACACACAGAGAGAGATGGAGAGAGAGAGAGAGAGAGAGAGAGAGAGAGAGAGAGAGAGACAGAGAGACACACACACACACAGAGAGAGAGAGACAGAGAGAGACAGAGAGAGACACACACACACAGAGAGAGAGAGACATTAAATAAATATTAAATATTTAAATATTTAATATTAAATATTAAATAAATATTATATTTATTATTATAAATATATCTTCTAATATTTATCTAATAAATATTAGAAGATTAGACATTTTAGTGCTATGTTTATTTCCATGTCATTTCTATTTTCTTTTTATTATTATTTATTTATTTACTTTTATTGTATTATTTATTGTTATGAATGCTTTGGCAATGTAAAGATTTCTTTCACCATGCCAATAAAGCTATTTGAATCTTGAATCTTGAATCTTGAGACAGAGAGAGAGAGAGACAGAGAGAGAGAGAGACACACACACACACACAGAGAGAGAGACAGAGAGAGAGAGAGAGAGAGAGAGAGAGAGAGAGAGAGAGAGAGAGAGAGAGAGAGAGAGACTATATAGCGGAAAAGAGCTCAGACTCCTCCCAAAGTGAGCAGTCAAACACACACACACACACACCTGTAGAGCTATTGTCGTATCCCAGTGCTGTTAATCGTCTCCGGTGGTTGTTGAGGAAATGTTCGGCTTCTGACATCACTCCATTACACCAGAGCAACAGGTTCGTGAAGACGGCATGAATCACTCCGAACCTGCTCAACACACACACACACACACACACACACACACACGCACACAGTTAAATCCTTCTACAGAATGTCTAGTAATCTAGACGTTTCTAAAGGCATGTACTAAGAAACTTCTCATGCTTCTGATCTTCTCCAGCACTGAATCCCAGGCGTCAGTTCTGAATAAAAGCAGGCGTTCTGTACCTTTCGAAGGTCTCGTATTTCTTGATGACGTCTTTGATGTGGAACCAGAGGAAATGCACCTGATCAGAGCAAACACACATCAACATCAGTGTACTTCATCTTTGCCACATTCACTGTTCTTGAACTGAAGCGGGATAATGAGTCAGTGTTGGGAAAACGCATTACAAGTAACTTGAGTAACATAATCTGATTACTTTTCAACTAACTAGTAAAGTAACGCATTACTTTTAAAAATTACAACAAATTATCTGAGTCACTTTTTCAAATAAATAATGCAAGTTACTTTGACTGTTCCATTTTTTGACTGACAGCTCTCCTGTCCCCGTGCAGAGGCGGTGTGTGTGTGTGTGTGTGTGTGTGTGTGTGTGTAAACATGATGGTTATTGTAGTTCTAGACTAAATGTGAGCGTGCATTTACTCATCTCACTTGCATAAAAAAAGATTCAATATTCCTCAAAATGAATCAAATCAGTGAAATGCAGAATCAGAATACTATGCAAACCTCCATAACTAAATATGTTAAATAAAACATACATTTTTATGGAGTGAATCTGGTGTGAATCTGCATTTCCTTCAGCCTGAGGATTATTATTTCACTTTTGCCCACAAATATAAATTTGTTAGGAAAAAGTTAGAAAAAAAGTAACACAAAAGTAATGTAACGCATTACTTTTCTAAAATAAGTAACTAAGCAACGCAATTAGTTACTTTTTAAGGGAGTAACACAATATTGTTACGCACTACTTTTCAAAGTAACTTTCCCCAGCATTGTACACCTTCTGCTTTCATCTAAAGTTGAATCACTTCATAACTGAAGAACTTTGCAACATTACTCACGTGAAGCTGCTTTGGACAAATTGTAATGGTCATTGTTCATTTATGGTAATTTGAGGTACAATGAGAACTGCGCATGTGCGTAGAGTGTCAGTAATAGAAGTGAGAGGAGAAGAGATTACCGACTTTCTTTTATTTCCATTGATATTTTTTTTACCAGAGTTAAATGTTTAATTTGTTTTTTTCTCACGCAATCCCCATGTATGCGAATGAGTGTGACGTTTAAGTCACTTTATAAACCCGGGGAAAAATGTTTCAGCATCTCAACTTTGCGTTACAAAATCAAACATGAGCGCGTGACAGATGCGCGTTCTCACCTGGGATATGGTGTGCAGCGCGTGGACGATGGGATAGACCCCGAGCACGGCGGAGATGCAGGAATGATACCCGACGAAATATCCGACGCGGAATGCGTCCATGATGAGCGACAGTAACGCCAGCATCGTCAGCCCCCCTGACAAGCAAACAGCACATAAATCATTCTCACGCTCACAGAGCTAAGCGTTCAGTAAACGAGCCGGTTGGTTGGTTCACCTCGGATCCAGCTCGTGCCCGCGTGCGCGTCTCTCTCCGGCACCGGGCTGCGCTCGCGCTCCCTCCGGATCATATAGCAGATCATCCACACGAGCTGCACGAGCATGAGCACCGTGATGAAGGTCAGCAGGTGTTCCTCTCTCACCGCGGGCCCGTGGTGCGCGAGCGCGAGCATCAGGGACAAGCCGATCAGCAACAGGTTCGTGCCGTACTGCGCGCTCAGGGTCTGCGCGTTCTTCTGCGGGTACTTCTTGGTCAAACTCACCTTGAGCTTGGAGAAAAGTTTCTTTTCTGCGTCTGAGGATGATGATGAGGAGGAGGAACTGGGGCCGTATTTGTTCAGACACATGATGTCCAGGCTGTTCTCCACCATGGTGCAGGTTGAACGTTGTGGGAACGCTTTCGGAAGCTCGCGGAACGGCAGACATGCTCAGTGCGCGTCCATCGCGCGGATAATCGCGCTATATACCTCCCAGAAAGAGCAGCAGATTAACGCGGATTGAGTTTCATTCATCTGTGAGCCAAGCGATGCCAAGAACGGGCAAACTTCACCGTGCGTTCGTCCAAACGCGCGCGCTGCTCATCGGTTCTCCGCGCGCTCTGGCAGGCGAGTCATTTCTCCGTGAGATGTGAAGCTCCAGTGAGCTTTTCCTCGGTCTCTGTGGCTCAAGCGAAGCTTTTAGGATCTCGGATTTCACTGGTCAAAGGCTCTTTATAGACGCCCTCCTTTGTTGACCGCGGACTCGTATAACGACCTGCATCGGAAGAATGTGTTCAACATTAAATCTGCGCGAACCTTCGTGCGGAAATAAAGACGGATTGCAAAACGGGGGTGAAATCAGACACAATCTCTTCTTGTCGAAGCACTTGAAGAAAAGTTTGCGAGAACAAACCGAATTTGACGGTGTGCTCAATTACAGAGAGACCCACAATTAGATGAAAGCGATCCGGGCCAGAGAGCCGCAACAAAAGAGCTTCTATCATAACGACTCTGACCTGGATTAACATGCGCACAAACCCGCATCAGCCGCAAATCATCGCGTTCACTCGCGCGTCCCCGCAGACCGAGATCAAACGCGCACGCTTCCTTTGACCTTTGACACAGTCTGACACAGATGCGATCACGCGCTTTTCATCATCATCATCATTCTCTCATAATGTCATCAGCCAGCAGTTTGATCAAGAGGCGCGCGGAGAACTGAACCTGATGGAAATTAAAACCCTAAAGGACGCGCGTGCGTTAATGGAATTTGTTATAATTTTGAAGTAGTTCTAATGTGGTCAAATAATGAGAGATAACGGGAGAAAGTCTGCATAAACTCACACATTACATATTCATACAGGTCTAAAAGACATACATGACATGTACGTGTAACTACTTTATTTAACTTTTTTTTTAAAATCTGTGTAGTAGTTTATCCATATGAATATGAAATGATAATAAAGAGAATCGCGATAGTTAAACTTATTCAGTTTTAGCTGCTACAATTAAACACATTATTTGAAGAATTAAGTTTCTTAAGCAAACATAATGGCCGAGAAATATATAATTCCATATACCCCCCTGCCCCACATCATAAAAAAATTAAAATTAAGCCTATTTTGTGACCGTTATTGCATTGTGACAAGATGATAATCATTCTCTGTTAAGCAGCACGTTTGAGCTTCAGCAAGAACCAATGAGGTTCATTCTCGTGTTCCGCATCACGTTTGAGCTTCAGCAAGAACCAATGAGGTTCATTCTCGTTACGCAGCACGTTTGATCTTCTCAAGAACCAATGAGGTTCATTCTCGTGTTACGCAGCACGTTTGATCTTCTCAAGAACCAATGAGGTTCATTCTCGTGTTACGCAGCACGTTTGATCTTCTCAAGAACCAATGAGGTTCATTCTCGTGTTCCGCATCACGTTTGAGCTTCAGCAAGAACCAATGAGGTTCATTCTCGTTACGCAGCACGTTTGATCTTCTCAAGAACCAATGAGGTTCATTCTCGTTACGCAGCACGTTTGATCTTCTCAAGAACCAATGAGGTTCATTCTCGTGTTACGCAGCACGTTTGAGCTTCAGCAAGAACCAATGAGGTTCATTCTCGTGTTACGCAGCACGTTTGAGCTTCAGTAAGAACCAATGAGGTTCATTCTCGTGTTACGCAGCACGTTTGAGCTTCAGCAAGAACCAATGAGGATCATTCTCGTGTTACGCAGCACGTTTGAGCTTCAGCAAGAACCAATGAGGTTCATTCTCGTGTTCCGCATCACGTTTGATCTTCTCAAGAACCAATGAGGTTCATTCTCGTTACGCAGCACGTTTGATCTTCTCAAGAACCAATGAGGTTCATTCTCGTGTTACGCAGCACGTTTGAGCTTCTGCGAGAACCAATGAGGTTCATTCTCGTGTTACGCAGCACGTTTGATCTTCTCAAGAACCACTGAGGTTCATTCTAGTGTTACGCAGCACGTTTGAGCTTCAGCAAGAACCAATGAGGTTCATTCTCGTGTTACGCAGCACGTTTGATCTTCTCAAGAACCAATGAGGTTCATTCTAGTGTTACGCAGCACGTTTGAGCTTCAGCAAGAACCAATGAGGTTCATTCTCGTGTTACGCAGCACGTTTGATCTTCTCAAGAACCAATGAGGATCATTCTCGTGTTACGCAGCACGTTTGATCTTCTCAAGAACCAATGAGGTTCATTCTCGTGTTCCGCATCACGTTTGAGCTTCAGCAAGAACCAATGAGGTTCATTCTCGTTACGCAGCACGTTTGATCTTCTCAAGAACCAATGAGGTTCATTCTCGTTACGCAGCACGTTTGATCTTCTCAAGAACCAATGAGGTTCATTCTCGTGTTACGCAGCACGTTTGAGCTTCTGCGAGAACCAATGAGGATCATTCTCGTGTTACGCAGCACGTTTGATCTTCTCAAGAACCAATGAGGTTCATTCTCGTGTTACGCAGCACGTTTGAGCTTCTGCGAGAACCAATGAGGATCATTCTCGTGTTACGCAGCACGTTTGATCTTCTCAAGAACCAATGAGGATCATTCTCGTGTTACGCAGCACGTTTGAGCTTCTGCGAGAACCAATGAGGATCATTCTCGTGTTACGCAGCACGTTTGAGCTTCAGTAAGAACCAATGAGGTTCATTCTAGTGTTACGCAGCACGTTTGAGCTTCTGCGAGAACCAATGAGGATCATTCTCGTGTTACGCAGCACGTTTGAGCTTCAGCAAGAACCAATGAGGTTCATTCTCGTGTTACGCAGCACGTTTGATCTTCAGCAAGAACCAATGAGGATAATTTTCGTGTTACGCAGCACGTTTGAGTTTCAGCGAGAACCAATGAGGTTCATTCTCGTGTTACGCAGCACGTTTGATCTTCAGCAAGAACCAATGAGGTTCATTTTCGTGTTACGCAGCACGTTTGAGCTTCAGCAAGAACCAATGAGGTTCATTCTCGTGTTACGCAGCACGTTTGAGCTTCAGCAAGAACCAATGAGGTTCATTCTCGTGTTACGTAACACGTTTGATATTCAGCAAGAACCAATGAGGTTCATTCTCGTGTTACGTAACACGTTTGAGCTTCAGCAAGAACCAATGAGGTTCATTTTCGTGTTACGCAGCACGTTTGCGCTTCAGCAAGAACCAATGAGGTTCATTCTCGTGTTACGCAGCACGTTTGAGCTTCAGCAAGAACCAATGAGGTTCATTTTCGTGTTACGCAGCACGTTTGAGCTTCAGCAAGAACCAATGAGGTTCATTCTCGTGTTACGCAGCACGTTTGAGCTTCAGCAAGAACCAATGAGGTTCATTCTCGTGTTACGTAACACGTTTGATATTCAGCAAGAACCAATGAGGTTCATTCTCGTGTTACGTAACACGTTTGAGCTTCAGCAAGAACCAATGAGGTTCATTTTCGTGTTACGCAGCACGTTTGAGCTTCAGCAAGAACCAATGAGGTTCATTCTCGTGTTACGCAGCACGTTTGCGCTTCAGCAAGAACCAATGAGGTTCATTCTCGTGTTATGCAGCACGTTTGATCTTCAGCAAGAACCAATGAGGTTCATTCTCGTGTTACGCAGCACGTTTGATCTTCAGCAAGAACCAATGAGGTTCATTCTCGTGTTACGCAGCAAGTTTGATCTTCAGCAAGAACCAATGAGGATCATTCTCGTGTTACGCAGCACGTTTGATCTTCAGCGAGAACCAATGAGGATCATTCTCGTGTTACGCAGCAAGTTTGATCTTCAGCAAGAACCAATGAGGATCATTCTCGTGTTACGCAGCAAGTTTGATCTTCAGCAAGAACCAATGAGGATCATTCTCGTGTTACGCAGCAAGTTTGATCTTCAGCAAGAATCAATGAGGTTCATTCTCGTGTTATGCAGCACGTTTGATCTTCAGCAAGAACCAATGAGGTTCATTCTCGTGTTACGCAGCACGTTTGATCTTCAGCAAGAACCAATGAGGTTCATTCTCGTGTTACGCAGCAAGTTTGATCTTCAGCGAGAACCAATGAGGTTCATTTTCGTGTTACGCAGCACGTTTGATCTTCAGCGAGAACCAATGAGGATCATTCTCGTGTTACGCAGCAAGTTTGATCTTCAGCAAGAACCAATGAGGATCATTCTCGTGTTACGCAGCACGTTTGATCTTCAGCAAGAACCAATGAGGTTCATTCTCGTGTTACGCAGCACGTTTGATCTTCAGCAAGAACCAATGAGGTTCATTCTCGTGTTACGCAGCACGTTTGATCTTCAGCAAGAACCAATGAGGTTCATTCTCGTGTTACGCAGCATGTTTGATCTTCAGCAAGAACCCATGAGGATCATTCTCATGTTACGCAGCACGTTTGATCTTCAGCGAGAACCAATGAGGATCATTCTCGTGTTACGCAGCACGTTTGATCTTCAGCGAGAACCAATGAGGTTCATTCTCGTGTTACGCAGCACGTTTGATCTTCAGCAAGAACCAATGAGGATCATTCTCGTGTTACGCAGCACGTTTGATCTTCAGCAAGAACCAATGAGGTTCATTCTCGTGTTACGCAGCACGTTTGATCTTCAGCAAGAACCAATGAGGTTCATTCTCGTGTTACGCAGCAAGTTTGATCTTCAGCAAGAACCAATGAGGATCATTCTCGTGTTACGCAGCACGTTTGATCTTCAGCAAGAACCAATGAGGTTCATTCTCGTGTTACGCAGCACGTTTGATCTTCAGCGAGAACCAATGAGGATCATTCTCGTGTTACGCAGCACGTTTGATCTTCAGCAAGAACCAATGAGGTTCATTTTCGTGTTACGCAGCACGTTTGATCTTCAGCAAGAACCAATGAGGATCATTCTCGTGTTACGCAGCACGTTTGATCTTTAGCAAGAACCAATGAGGTTCATTCTCGTGTTACGCAGCACGTTTGATCTTTAGCAAGAACCAATGAGGTTCATTCTCGTGTTACGCAGCACGTTTGATCTTCAGCAAGAACCAATGAGGTTCATTCTCGTGTTACGCAGCAAGTTTGATCTTCAGCAAGAACCAATGAGGATCATTCTCGTGTTACGCAGCACGTTTGATCTTCAGCGAGAACCAATGAGGATCATTCTCGTGTTACGCAGCAAGTTTGATCTTCAGCAAGAACCAATGAGGTTCATTTTCGTGTTACGCAGCACGTTTGATCTTCAGCAAGAACCAATGAGGTTCATTCTCGTGTTACGCAGCACGTTTGATCTTCAGCAAGAACCAATGAGGATCATTCTCGTGTTACGCAGCACGTTTGATCTTCAGCAAGAACCAATGAGGTTCATTCTCGTGTTACGCAGCACGTTTGATCTTCAGCAAGAACCAATGAGGTTCATTCTCGTGTTACGCAGCACGTTTGAGCTTCAGCAAGAACCAATGAGGATCATTCTCGTGTTACGCAGCACGTTTGATCTTCAGCAAGAACCAATGAGGTTCATTCTCGTGTTACGCATCACGTTTGCTCTTCAGCAAGAACCAATGAGATTCATTCTCGTGTTACGCATCACATTTGCGCTTCAGCAAGAACCAATGAGGTTCATTCTCGTGTTACTCAGCACGTTTGAGCTTCTGCAAGAACCAATGAGGATCATTCTCGTGTTACGCAGCACGTTTGATCTTCAGCGAGAACCAATGAGGATCATTCTCGTGTTCCGCAGCACGTTTGAGCTTCAGCGAGAACCAATGAGGTTCATTCTCGTGTTACGCATCACGTTTGCTCTTCAGCAAGAACCAATGAGGATCATTCTCGTGTTACGCAGCACGTTTGAGCTTCAGCAAGAACCAATGAGGATCATTCCCGTGTTACGCAGCACGTTTGAGCTTCAGCAAGAACCAATGAGGTTCATTCTCGTGTTACGCAGCACGTTTGATCTTCAGCAAGAACCAATGAGGTTCATTCTCGTTTTACGCATCACGTTTGCTCTTCAGCAAGAACCAATGAGGATCATTCTCGTGTTACGCAGCACGTTTGAGCTTCAGCAAGAACCAATGAGGTTCATTCTCGTGTTACGCAGCACGTTTGAGCTTCAGCAAGAACCAATGAGGATCATTCTCGTGTTACGCAGCACGTTTGAGCTTCAGCAAGAACCAATGAGGATCATTCTCGTGTTACGCAGCACGTTTGAGCTTCAGCAAGAACCAATGAGGATCATTCTCGTGTTACGTAACACGTTTGCGCTTCAGCAAGAACCAATGAGGATCATTCTCGTGTTACGCATCACGTTTGCTCTTCAGCAAGAACCAATGAGGATCATTCTCGTGTTACGCAGCACGTTTGAGCTTCAGCAAGAACCAATGAGGATCATTCCCGTGTTACGCAGCACGTTTGAGCTTCAGCAAGAACCAATGAGGTTCATTCTCGTGTTACGCAGCACGTTTGAGCTTCAGCAAGAACCAATGAGGTTCATTCTCGTTTTACGCATCACGTTTGCTCTTCAGCAAGAACCAATGAGGATCATTCTCGTGTTACGCAGCACGTTTGAGCTTCAGCAAGAACCAATGAGGTTCATTCTCGTGTTACGCAGCACGTTTGAGCTTCAGCAAGAACCAATGAGGATCATTCTCGTGTTACGCAGCACGTTTGAGCTTCAGCAAGAACCAATGAGGATCATTCTCGTGTTACGCAGCACGTTTGATCTTCAGCGAGAACCAATGAGGATCATTCTCGTGTTACGCAGCACGTTTGAGCTTCAGCAAGAACCAATGAGGATCATTCTCGTGTTACGCAGCACGTTTGAGCTTCAGCAAGAACCAATGAGGATCATTCTCGTGTTACGTAACACGTTTGCGCTTCAGCAAGAACCAATGAGGATCATTCTCGTGTTACGCAGCACGTTTGAGCTTCAGCAAGAACCAATGAGGTTCATTCTCGTGTTACGCAGCACGTTTGAGCTTCTCAAGAACCAATGAGGTTCATTCTCGTGTTACGCAGCACGTTTGCGCTTCAGTAAGAACCAATGAGGTTCATTCTCGTGTTACGCAGCACGTTTGAGCTTCAGCAAGAACCAATGAGGATCATTCTCGTGTTACGCAGCACGTTTGATCTTCAGCAAGAACCAATGAGGTTCATTCTCGTGTTATGCAGCACGTTTGAGCTTCAGCAAGAACCAATGAGTTTCATTCTCGTGTTACGCAGCACGTTTGAGCTTCAGCAAGAACCAATGAGGTTCATTCTCGTGTTACGCAGCACGTTTGAGCTTCAGCAAGAACCAATGAGGTTCATTCTCGTGTTACGCAGCACGTTTGATCTTCTCAAGAACCACTGAGGTTCATTCTAGTGTTACGCAGCACGTTTGAGCTTCAGCAAGAACCAATGAGGTTCATTCTCGTGTTACGCAGCACGTTTGAGCTTCAGCAAGAACCAATGAGGTTCATTCTAGTGTTACGCAGCACGTTTGAGCTTCAGCAAGAACCAATGAGGATCATTCTCGTGTTACGCAGCACGTTTGAGCTTCAGCAAGAACCAATGAGGATCATTCTCGTGTTACGCATCACGTTTGCGCTTCAGCAAGAACCAATGAGGATCATTCTCGTGTTACGCAGCACGTTTGAGCTTCAGCAAGAACCAATGAGGTTCATTCTAGTGTTACGCAGCACGTTTGAGCTTCAGCAAGAACCAATGAGGTTCATTCTCGTGTTACGCAGCACGTTTGAGCTTCAGCAAGAACCAATGAGGTTCATTCTAGTGTTACGCAGCACGTTTGAGCTTCAGCAAGAACCAATGAGGTTCATTCTAGTGTTACGCAGCACGTTTGAGCTTCAGCAAGAACCAATGAGGTTCATTCTCGTGTTACGCAGCACGTTTGAGCTTCAGCAAGAACCAATGAGGTTCATTCTCGTGTTACGCAGCACGTTTGAGCTTCAGCAAGAACCAATGAGGATCATTCTCGTGTTACGCAGCACGTTTGATCTTCAGCGAGAACCAATGAGGATCATTCTTGTGTTACGCAGCACGTTTGAGCTTCAGCAAGAACCAATGAGGATCATTCTCGTGTTACGCAGCACGTTTGAGCTTCAGCAAGAACCAATGAGGATCATTCTCGTGTTACGTAAGCACGTTTGAGCTTCAGCAAGAACCAATGAGGATCATTCTCGTGTTACGCATCACGTTTGCGCTTCAGCAAGAACCAATGAGGTTCATTCTCGTGTTACGCAGCACGTTTGAGCTTCAGCAAGAACCAATGAGGTTCATTCTAGTGTTACGCAGCACGTTTGAGCTTCAGCAAGAACCAATGAGGTTCATTCTCGTGTTACGCAGCACGTTTGAGCTTCAGCAAGAACCAATGAGGTTCATTCTAGTGTTACGCAGCACGTTTGAGCTTCAGCAAGAACCAATGAGGTTCATTCTAGTGTTACGCAGCACGTTTGCGCTTCAGCAAGAACCAATGAGGATCATTCTCGTGTTACGCAGCACGTTTGAGCTTCAGCAAGAACCAATGAGGTTCATTCTCGTGTTACGCAGCACGTTTGAGCTTCTCAAGAACCAATGAGGTTCATTCTCGTGTTACGCAGCACGTTTGCGCTTCAGCAAGAACCAATGAGGATCATTCTCGTGTTACGCAGCACGTTTGAGCTTCAGCAAGAACCAATGAGGATCATTCTCGTGTTACGCAGCACGTTTGAGCTTCAGCAAGAACCAATGAGGATCATTCTCGTGTTACGCAGCACGTTTGAGCTTCAGCAAGAACCAATGAGGATCATTCTCGTGTTACGCAGCACGTTTGAGCTTCAGCAAGAACCAATGAGGATCATTCTCGTGTTACGCAGCACGTTTGAGCTTCAGCAAGAACCAATGAGGTTCATTCTCGTGTTACGCAGCACGTTTGAGCTTCAGCAAGAACCAATGAGGATCATTCTCGTGTTACGTAACACGTTTGCGCTTCAGCAAGAACCAATGAGGATCATTCTCGTGTTACGCAGCACGTTTGAGCTTCAGCAAGAACCAATGAGGATCATTCTCGTGTTACGTAACACGTTTGCGCTTCAGCAAGAACCAATGAGGATCATTCTCGTGTTACGCAGCACGTTTGCGCTTCAGCGAGAACCAATGAGGTTCATTCTCGTGTTACGCAGCACGTTTGAGCTTCAGCAAGAACCAATGAGGTTCATTCTCGTGTTACGCAGCACGTTTGATCTTCAGCAAGAACCAATGAGGATCATTCTCGTGTTACGCAGCACGTTTGAGCTTCAGCAAGAACCAATGAGGATCATTCTCGTGTTACGCAGCACGTTTGATCTTCAGCGAGAACCAATGAGGATCATTCTCGTGTTACGCAGCACGTTTGAGCTTCAGCAAGAACCAATGAGGATCATTCTCGTGTTACGTAACACGTTTGCGCTTCAGCAAGAACCAATGAGGATCATTCTCGTGTTACGCAGCACGTTTGATCTTCAGCAAGAACCAATGAGGTTCATTCTCGTGTTACGCAGCACGTTTGAGCTTCAGCAAGAACCAATGAGGTTCATTCTCGTGTTACGTAACATGTTTGCGCTTCAGCAAGAACCAATGAGGTTCATTCTCGTGTTACGCAGCACGTTTGATCTTCTCAAGAACCACTGAGGTTCATTCTAGTGTTATGCAGCACGTTTGAGCTTCAGCAAGAACCAATGAGGTTCATTCTCGTGTTACGCAGCACGTTTGAGCTTCAGCAAGAACCAATGAGGATCATTCTCGTGTTACGCAGCACGTTTGATCTTCAGCAAGAACCAATGAGGTTCATTCTCGTGTTATGCAGCACGTTTGCGCTTCAGCAAGAACCAATGAGGTTCATTCTCGTGTTACGCAGCACGTTTGAGCTTCAGCAAGAACCAATGAGTTTCATTCTCGTGTTACGCAGCACGTTTGAGCTTCAGCAAGAACCAATGAGGTTCATTCTCGTGTTACGCAGCACGTTTGAGCTTCAGCAAGAACCAATGAGGTTCATTCTAGTGTTACGCAGCACGTTTGAGCTTCAGCAAGAACCAATGAGGTTCATTCTCGTGTTACGCAGCACGTTTGATCTTCTCAAGAACCACTGAGGTTCATTCTCGTGTTACGCAGCACGTTTGAGCTTCAGCAAGAACCAATGAGGTTCATTCTAGTGTTACGCAGCACGTTTGAGCTTCAGCAAGAACCAATGAGGATCATTCTCGTGTTACGCAGCACGTTTGAGCTTCAGCAAGAACCAATGAGGATCATTCTCGTGTTACGCAGCACGTTTGATCTTCTCAAGAACCACTGAGGTTCATTCTAGTGTTACGCAGCACGTTTGAGCTTCAGCATGAACCAATGAGGTTCATTCTAGTGTTACGCAGCACGTTTGAGCTTCAGCAAGAACCAATGAGGTTCATTCTAGTGTTACGCAGCACGTTTGAGCTTCAGCAAGAACCAATGAGGATCATTCTCGTGTTACGCAGCACGTTTGATCTTCAGCAAGAACCAATGAGGTTCATTCTCGTGTTACGCAGCACGTTTGAGCTTCAGCAAGAACCAATGAGTTTCATTCTCGTGTTACGCAGCACGTTTGAGCTTCAGCAAGAACCAATGAGGTTCATTCTCGTGTTACGCAGCACGTTTGAGCTTCAGCAAGAACCAATGAGGTTCATTCTAGTGTTACGCAGCACGTTTGAGCTTCTCAAGAACCAATGAGGTTCATTCTCGTGTTACGCAGCACGTTTGCGCTTCAGCAAGAACCAATGAGGATCATTCTCGTGTTACGCAGCACGTTTGAGCTTCAGCAAGAACCAATGAGGATCATTCTCGTGTTACGCAGCACGTTTGAGCTTCAGCAAGAACCAATGAGGATCATTCTCGTGTTACGCAGCACGTTTGAGCTTCAGCAAGAACCAATGAGGATCATTCTCGTGTTACGCAGCACGTTTGAGCTTCAGCAAGAACCAATGAGGATCATTCTCGTGTTACGCAGCACGTTTGAGCTTCAGCAAGAACCAATGAGGTTCATTCTCGTGTTACGCAGCACGTTTGAGCTTCAGCAAGAACCAATGAGGATCATTCTCGTGTTACGTAACACGTTTGCGCTTCAGCAAGAACCAATGAGGATCATTCTCGTGTTACGCAGCACGTTTGAGCTTCAGCAAGAACCAATGAGGATCATTCTCGTGTTACGTAACACGTTTGCGCTTCAGCAAGAACCAATGAGGATCATTCTCGTGTTACGCAGCACGTTTGCGCTTCAGCGAGAACCAATGAGGTTCATTCTCGTGTTACGCAGCACGTTTGAGCTTCAGCAAGAACCAATGAGGTTCATTCTCGTGTTACGCAGCACGTTTGATCTTCAGCAAGAACCAATGAGGATCATTCTCGTGTTACGCAGCACGTTTGAGCTTCAGCAAGAACCAATGAGGATCATTCTCGTGTTACGCAGCACGTTTGATCTTCAGCGAGAACCAATGAGGATCATTCTCGTGTTACGCAGCACGTTTGAGCTTCAGCAAGAACCAATGAGGATCATTCTCGTGTTACGTAACACGTTTGCGCTTCAGCAAGAACCAATGAGGATCATTCTCGTGTTACGCAGCACGTTTGATCTTCAGCAAGAACCAATGAGGTTCATTCTCGTGTTACGCAGCACGTTTGAGCTTCAGCAAGAACCAATGAGGTTCATTCTCGTGTTACGTAACATGTTTGCGCTTCAGCAAGAACCAATGAGGTTCATTCTCGTGTTACGCAGCACGTTTGATCTTCTCAAGAACCACTGAGGTTCATTCTAGTGTTATGCAGCACGTTTGAGCTTCAGCAAGAACCAATGAGGTTCATTCTCGTGTTACGCAGCACGTTTGAGCTTCAGCAAGAACCAATGAGGATCATTCTCGTGTTACGCAGCACGTTTGATCTTCAGCAAGAACCAATGAGGTTCATTCTCGTGTTATGCAGCACGTTTGCGCTTCAGCAAGAACCAATGAGGTTCATTCTCGTGTTACGCAGCACGTTTGAGCTTCAGCAAGAACCAATGAGTTTCATTCTCGTGTTACGCAGCACGTTTGAGCTTCAGCAAGAACCAATGAGGTTCATTCTCGTGTTACGCAGCACGTTTGAGCTTCAGCAAGAACCAATGAGGTTCATTCTAGTGTTACGCAGCACGTTTGAGCTTCAGCAAGAACCAATGAGGTTCATTCTCGTGTTACGCAGCACGTTTGATCTTCTCAAGAACCACTGAGGTTCATTCTCGTGTTACGCAGCACGTTTGAGCTTCAGCAAGAACCAATGAGGTTCATTCTAGTGTTACGCAGCACGTTTGAGCTTCAGCAAGAACCAATGAGGATCATTCTCGTGTTACGCAGCACGTTTGAGCTTCAGCAAGAACCAATGAGGATCATTCTCGTGTTACGCAGCACGTTTGAGCTTCAGCAAGAACCAATGAGGATCATTCTCGTGTTACGCAGCACGTTTGATCTTCTCAAGAACCACTGAGGTTCATTCTAGTGTTACGCAGCACGTTTGAGCTTCAGCAAGAACCAATGAGGTTCATTCTAGTGTTACGCAGCACGTTTGAGCTTCAGCAAGAACCAATGAGGATCATTCTCGTGTTACGCAGCACGTTTGATCTTCAGCAAGAACCAATGAGGTTCATTCTCGTGTTACGCAGCACGTTTGAGCTTCAGCAAGAACCAATGAGTTTCATTCTCGTGTTACGCAGCACGTTTGAGCTTCAGCAAGAACCAATGAGGTTCATTCTCGTGTTACGCAGCACGTTTGAGCTTCAGCAAGAACCAATGAGGTTCATTCTAGTGTTACGCAGCACGTTTGAGCTTCAGCAAGAACCAATGAGGTTCATTCTCGTGTTACGCAGCACGTTTGAGCTTCAGCAAGAACCAATGAGGTTCATTCTAGTGTTACGCAGCACGTTTGAGCTTCAGCAAGAACCAATGAGGTTCATTCTAGTGTTACGCAGCACGTTTGAGCTTCAGCAAGAACCAATGAGGTTCATTCTCGTGTTACGCAGCACGTTTGAGCTTCAGCAAGAACCAATGAGTTTCATTCTCGTGTTACGCAGCACGTTTGAGCTTCAGCAAGAACCAATGAGGTTCATTCTCGTGTTACGCAGCACGTTTGAGCTTCAGCAAGAACCAATGAGGTTCATTCTAGTGTTACGCAGCACGTTTGAGCTTCAGCAAGAACCAATGAGGTTCATTCTCGTGTTACGCAGCACGTTTGAGCTTCAGCAAGAACCAATGAGGCTCATTCTCGTGTTACGCAGCACGTTTGAGCTTCTCAAGAACCACTGAGGTTCATTCTAGTGTTACGCAGCACGTTTGAGCTTCAGCAAGAACTAATGAGGGTCATTCTCGTGTTACGCAGCACGTTTGAGCTTCAGCAAGAACCACTGATGTTCATTCTAGTGTTACGCAGCACGTTTGAGCTTCAGCAAGAACCAATGAGGATCATTCTCGTGTTACGCAGCACGTTTGAGCTTCAGCAAGAACCAATGAGGATCATTCTTGTGTTACGCATCACTTTTGCACTTCAGCAAGAACCAATGAGGTTCATTCTCGTGTTACGCAGCACGTTTGAGCTTCAGCAAGAACCAATGAGGATCATTCTCGTGTTACGCAGCACGTTTGAGCTTCAGCGAGAACCAATGAGGTTCATTCTCGTGTTACGCAGCACGTTTGATCTTCAGCGAGAACCAATGAGGTTCATTCTCGTGTTACGCAGCACGTTTTACCCCTTTTCCACCAAGGCAGAGCTGGTGCTGGTTCGGAGCCAGAGCCTAGTTTCAAATCGGTTCTTTGTTTTTCCACCGCCAAAGCACCAGCTCCGAACCAGTAAAACTGGTTCTTAAGTAGCACCAAATCATTGCAGGGTCTAGAACGGAGCCAAGAAAGAACCGCTTGCGTTAGGGGCTGGGGGCGGGGTTACCGTGACCAACAAGATGAATAGAAACTTGTGACCGCCATTTTTAAATAGCAGCTAGTCGAGCTAATAGCAGCTCGATTATAATATCCGTCTATGTAAGTTACGGCGAGCTGCACGAACGCGTTGGATTCCGATGTATTTTTGCAAACCCATGAGCATCCATAGTATTGCAACGTCCGTTATTGTTGATGGCTTGTTCGAGATGCATCGGAGCGGCGAGGACCGATCGGAGCTGCGGGAGTGTTTGGAGAGCATACGACTCCTTGTGCGTTTAGATCGCTATCGCAGTGCTTTGATGTCATGCGGCGATCGATCTGCGAGAAGCCGATGCATCTCGAACAAGCCTGGCGTGTTTGTGTTTGGCGCTACCGCACTAGCAGTTGCTGGGCAACATGAGACGTATACAGTGACGTAAGATCTGGCTCTGTTGTGGCTCTCTAGCCGGTGGAAAGGCAAACCGGTTCTTAGTAAGCTCGTCAGTCGAACCAACTCTGAACCAGCTTTGGCTCTGGCTCTGAACCAGCACCCGGTTCTTGTTGGTGGAAAAGGGGTATTTGAGCTTCAGCAAGAACCAATGAGGTTCATTCTCGTGTTACGCAGCACGTTTGATCTTCAGCAAGAACCAATGAGGATCATTCTCGTGTTACGCCACGTTTGCGCTTCAGCAAGAACCAATGAGGATCATTCTCGTGTTACGCAGCACGTTTGATCTTCAGCAAGAACCAATGAGGATCATTCTCGTGTTACGCCACGTTTGCGCTTCAGCAAGAACCAATGAGGATCATTCTCGTGTTACGCAGCACGTTTGCGCTTCAGCAAGAACCAATGAGGTTCATTCTCGTGTTACGCAGCACGTTTGAGCTTCAGCAAGAACCAATGAGGATCATTCTCGTGTTACGCAGCACGTTTGATCTTCAGCAAGAACCAATGAGGATCATTCTCGTGTTACGCAGCACGTTTGAGCTTCTCAAGAACCAATGAGGATCATTCTCGTGTTACGCAGCACGTTTGAGCTTCAGCAAGAACCAATGAGGATCATTCTCCACGTTTGAGCTTCAGCAAGAACCAATGAGGTTCATTCTCGTGTTACGTAACATGTTTGCGCTTCAGCAAGAACCAATGAGGTTCATTCTCGTGTTACGTAACACGTTTGATCTTCAGCAAGAACCAATGAGGATCATTCTCGTGTTACGTAACACGTTTGAGCTTCAGCAAGAACCAATGAGGTTCATTCTCGCGTTACGTAACATGTTTGAGCTTCAGCAAGAACCAATGAGGTTCATTCTCGTGTTACGTAACACGTTTGCGCTTCAGCAAGAACCAATGAGGATCATTCTCGTGTTACGCAGCACGTTTGAGCTTCAGCAAGAACCAATGAGGTTCATTCTCGTGTTACGTAACACGTTTGATCTTCAGCAAGAACCAATGAGGATCATTCTCGTGTTACGTAACACGTTTGAGCTTCAGCAAGAACCAATGAGGTTCATTCTCGTGTTACGTAACATGTTTGAGCTTCAGCAAGAACCAATGAGGTTCATTCTCGTGTTACGTAACACGTTTGATCTTCAGCAAGAACCAATGAGGATCATTCTCGTGTTACGTAACACGTTTGAGCTTCAGCAAGAACCAATGAGGTTCATTCTCGTGTTACGTAACATGTTTGAGCTTCAGCAAGAACCAATGAGGATCATTCTCGTGTTACGTAACACGTTTGATCTTCAGCAAGAACCAATGAGGATCATTCTAGTGTTACGCAGCACGTTTGAGCTTCAGCAAGAACCAATGAGGTTCATTCTAGTGTTACGCAGCACGTTTGAGCTTCAGCAAGAACCAATGAGGTTCATTCTCGTGTTACGCAGCACGTTTGAGCTTCAGCAAGAACCAATGAGTTTCATTCTCGTGTTACGCAGCACGTTTGAGCTTCAGCAAGAACCAATGAGGTTCATTCTCGTGTTACGCAGCACGTTTGAGCTTCAGCAAGAACCAATGAGGTTCATTCTAGTGTTACGCAGCACGTTTGAGCTTCAGCAAGAACCAATGAGGTTCATTCTCGTGTTACGCAGCACGTTTGAGCTTCAGCAAGAACCAATGAGGCTCATTCTCGTGTTACGCAGCACGTTTGAGCTTCTCAAGAACCACTGAGGTTCATTCTAGTGTTACGCAGCACGTTTGAGCTTCAGCAAGAACTAATGAGGGTCATTCTCGTGTTACGCAGCACGTTTGAGCTTCAGCAAGAACCACTGATGTTCATTCTAGTGTTACGCAGCACGTTTGAGCTTCAGCAAGAACCAATGAGGATCATTCTCGTGTTACGCAGCACGTTTGAGCTTCAGCAAGAACCAATGAGGATCATTCTTGTGTTACGCATCACTTTTGCACTTCAGCAAGAACCAATGAGGTTCATTCTCGTGTTACGCAGCACGTTTGAGCTTCAGCAAGAACCAATGAGGATCATTCTCGTGTTACGCAGCACGTTTGAGCTTCAGCGAGAACCAATGAGGTTCATTCTCGTGTTACGCAGCACGTTTGATCTTCAGCGAGAACCAATGAGGTTCATTCTCGTGTTACGCAGCACGTTTTACCCCTTTTCCACCAAGGCAGAGCTGGTGCTGGTTCGGAGCCAGAGCCTAGTTTCAAATCGGTTCTTTGTTTTTCCACCGCCAAAGCACCAGCTCCGAACCAGTAAAACTGGTTCTTAAGTAGCACCAAATCATTGCAGGGTCTAGAACGGAGCCAAGAAAGAACCGCTTGCGTTAGGGGCTGGGGGCGGGGTTACCGTGACCAACAAGATGAATAGAAACTTGTGACCGCCATTTTTAAATAGCAGCTAGTCGAGCTAATAGCAGCTCGATTATAATATCCGTCTATGTAAGTTACGGCGAGCTGCACGAACGCGTTGGATTCCGATGTATTTTTGCAAACCCATGAGCATCCATAGTATTGCAACGTCCGTTATTGTTGATGGCTTGTTCGAGATGCATCGGAGCGGCGAGGACCGATCGGAGCTGCGGGAGTGTTTGGAGAGCATACGACTCCTTGTGCGTTTAGATCGCTATCGCAGTGCTTTGATGTCATGCGGCGATCGATCTGCGAGAAGCCGATGCATCTCGAACAAGCCTGGCGTGTTTGTGTTTGGCGCTACCGCACTAGCAGTTGCTGGGCAACATGAGACGTATACAGTGACGTAAGATCTGGCTCTGTTGTGGCTCTCTAGCCGGTGGAAAGGCAAACCGGTTCTTAGTAAGCTCGTCAGTCGAACCAACTCTGAACCAGCTTTGGCTCTGGCTCTGAACCAGCACCCGGTTCTTGTTGGTGGAAAAGGGGTATTTGAGCTTCAGCAAGAACCAATGAGGTTCATTCTCGTGTTACGCAGCACGTTTGATCTTCAGCAAGAACCAATGAGGATCATTCTCGTGTTACGCCACGTTTGCGCTTCAGCAAGAACCAATGAGGTTCATTCTCGTGTTACGCAGCACGTTTGAGCTTCAGCAAGAACCAATGAGGATCATTCTCGTGTTACGCAGCACGTTTGATCTTCAGCAAGAACCAATGAGGATCATTCTCGTGTTACGCAGCACGTTTGAGCTTCTCAAGAACCAATGAGGATCATTCTCGTGTTACGCAGCACGTTTGAGCTTCAGCAAGAACCAATGAGGATCATTCTCCACGTTTGAGCTTCAGCAAGAACCAATGAGGTTCATTCTCGTGTTACGTAACATGTTTGCGCTTCAGCAAGAACCAATGAGGTTCATTCTCGTGTTACGTAACACGTTTGATCTTCAGCAAGAACCAATGAGGATCATTCTCGTGTTACGTAACACGTTTGAGCTTCAGCAAGAACCAATGAGGTTCATTCTCGCGTTACGTAACATGTTTGAGCTTCAGCAAGAACCAATGAGGTTCATTCTCGTGTTACGTAACACGTTTGCGCTTCAGCAAGAACCAATGAGGATCATTCTCGTGTTACGCAGCACGTTTGAGCTTCAGCAAGAACCAATGAGGTTCATTCTCGTGTTACGTAACACGTTTGATCTTCAGCAAGAACCAATGAGGATCATTCTCGTGTTACGTAACACGTTTGAGCTTCAGCAAGAACCAATGAGGTTCATTCTCGTGTTACGTAACATGTTTGAGCTTCAGCAAGAACCAATGAGGTTCATTCTCGTGTTACGTAACACGTTTGATCTTCAGCAAGAACCAATGAGGATCATTCTCGTGTTACGTAACACGTTTGAGCTTCAGCAAGAACCAATGAGGTTCATTCTCGTGTTACGTAACATGTTTGAGCTTCAGCAAGAACCAATGAGGATCATTCTCGTGTTACGTAACACGTTTGATCTTCAGCAAGAACCAATGAGGATCATTCTCGTGTTACGTAACACGTTTGAGCTTCAGCAAGAACCAATGAGGTTCATTCTCGTGTTACGTAACATGTTTGAGCTTCAGCAAGAACCAATGAGGTTCATTCTCGTGTTACGTAACACGTTTGATCTTCAGCAAGAACCAATGAGGATCATTCTCGTGTTACGCAGCACGTTTGAGCTTCAGCAAGAACCAATGAGGTTCATTCTCGTGTTACGTAACACGTTTGAGCTTCAGCAAGAACCAATGAGGCTCATTCTCGTGTTACGCAGCACGTTTGAGCTTCTCAAGAACCACTGAGGTTCATTCTAGTGTTACGCAGCACGTTTGAGCTTCAGCAAGAACTAATGAGGGTCATTCTCGTGTTACGCAGCACGTTTGAGCTTCAGCAAGAACCACTGATGTTCATTCTAGTGTTACGCAGCACGTTTGAGCTTCAGCAAGAACCAATGAGGATCATTCTCGTGTTACGCAGCACGTTTGAGCTTCAGCAAGAACCAATGAGGATCATTCTTGTGTTACGCATCACTTTTGCACTTCAGCAAGAACCAATGAGGTTCATTCTCGTGTTACGCAGCACGTTTGAGCTTCAGCAAGAACCAATGAGGATCATTCTCGTGTTACGCAGCACGTTTGAGCTTCAGCGAGAACCAATGAGGTTCATTCTCGTGTTACGCAGCACGTTTGATCTTCAGCGAGAACCAATGAGGTTCATTCTCGTGTTACGCAGCACGTTTTACCCCTTTTCCACCAAGGCAGAGCTGGTGCTGGTTCGGAGCCAGAGCCTAGTTTCAAATCGGTTCTTTGTTTTTCCACCGCCAAAGCACCAGCTCCGAACCAGTAAAACTGGTTCTTAAGTAGCACCAAATCATTGCAGGGTCTAGAACGGAGCCAAGAAAGAACCGCTTGCGTTAGGGGCTGGGGGCGGGGTTACCGTGACCAACAAGATGAATAGAAACTTGTGACCGCCATTTTTAAATAGCAGCTAGTCGAGCTAATAGCAGCTCGATTATAATATCCGTCTATGTAAGTTACGGCGAGCTGCACGAACGCGTTGGATTCCGATGTATTTTTGCAAACCCATGAGCATCCATAGTATTGCAACGTCCGTTATTGTTGATGGCTTGTTCGAGATGCATCGGAGCGGCGAGGACCGATCGGAGCTGCGGGAGTGTTTGGAGAGCATACGACTCCTTGTGCGTTTAGATCGCTATCGCAGTGCTTTGATGTCATGCGGCGATCGATCTGCGAGAAGCCGATGCATCTCGAACAAGCCTGGCGTGTTTGTGTTTGGCGCTACCGCACTAGCAGTTGCTGGGCAACATGAGACGTATACAGTGACGTAAGATCTGGCTCTGTTGTGGCTCTCTAGCCGGTGGAAAGGCAAACCGGTTCTTAGTAAGCTCGTCAGTCGAACCAACTCTGAACCAGCTTTGGCTCTGGCTCTGAACCAGCACCCGGTTCTTGTTGGTGGAAAAGGGGTATTTGAGCTTCAGCAAGAACCAATGAGGTTCATTCTCGTGTTACGCAGCACGTTTGATCTTCAGCAAGAACCAATGAGGATCATTCTCGTGTTACGCCACGTTTGCGCTTCAGCAAGAACCAATGAGGTTCATTCTCGTGTTACGCAGCACGTTTGAGCTTCAGCAAGAACCAATGAGGATCATTCTCGTGTTACGCAGCACGTTTGATCTTCAGCAAGAACCAATGAGGATCATTCTCGTGTTACGCAGCACGTTTGAGCTTCTCAAGAACCAATGAGGATCATTCTCGTGTTACGCAGCACGTTTGAGCTTCAGCAAGAACCAATGAGGATCATTCTCCACGTTTGAGCTTCAGCAAGAACCAATGAGGTTCATTCTCGTGTTACGTAACATGTTTGCGCTTCAGCAAGAACCAATGAGGTTCATTCTCGTGTTACGTAACACGTTTGATCTTCAGCAAGAACCAATGAGGATCATTCTCGTGTTACGTAACACGTTTGAGCTTCAGCAAGAACCAATGAGGTTCATTCTCGCGTTACGTAACATGTTTGAGCTTCAGCAAGAACCAATGAGGTTCATTCTCGTGTTACGTAACACGTTTGCGCTTCAGCAAGAACCAATGAGGATCATTCTCGTGTTACGCAGCACGTTTGAGCTTCAGCAAGAACCAATGAGGTTCATTCTCGTGTTACGTAACACGTTTGATCTTCAGCAAGAACCAATGAGGATCATTCTCGTGTTACGTAACACGTTTGAGCTTCAGCAAGAACCAATGAGGTTCATTCTCGTGTTACGTAACATGTTTGAGCTTCAGCAAGAACCAATGAGGTTCATTCTCGTGTTACGTAACACGTTTGATCTTCAGCAAGAACCAATGAGGATCATTCTCGTGTTACGTAACACGTTTGAGCTTCAGCAAGAACCAATGAGGTTCATTCTCGTGTTACGTAACATGTTTGAGCTTCAGCAAGAACCAATGAGGATCATTCTCGTGTTACGTAACACGTTTGATCTTCAGCAAGAACCAATGAGGATCATTCTCGTGTTACGTAACACGTTTGAGCTTCAGCAAGAACCAATGAGGTTCATTCTCGTGTTACGTAACATGTTTGAGCTTCAGCAAGAACCAATGAGGTTCATTCTCGTGTTACGTAACACGTTTGATCTTCAGCAAGAACCAATGAGGATCATTCTCGTGTTACGCAGCACGTTTGAGCTTCAGCAAGAACCAATGAGGTTCATTCTCGTGTTACGTAACACGTTTGAGCTTCAGCAAGAACCAATGAGGTTCATTCTCGTGTTACGTAACATGTTTGAGCTTCAGCAAGAACCAATGAGGATCATTCTCGTGTTACGTAACACGTTTGAGCTTCAGCAAGAACCAATGAGGTTCATTCTCGTGTTACGTAACATGTTTGAGCTTCAGCAAGAACCAATGAGGTTCATTCTCGTGTTACGTAACACGTTTGCGCTTCAGCAAGAACCAAATGAGGTTCATTCTCGTGTTACGTAACACGTTTGATCTTCAGCAAGAACCAATGAGGTTCATTCTCGTGTTACGCAGCACGTTTGAGCTTCAGCAAGAACCAATGAGGATCATTCTCGTGTTACGTAACACGTTTGAGCTTCAGCAAGAACCAATGAGGTTCATTCTCGTGTTACGTAACATGTTTGAGCTTCAGCAAGAACCAATGAGGATCATTCTCGTGTTACGTAACACGTTTGAGCTTCAGCAAGAACCAATGAGGTTCATTCTCGTGTTACGTAACATGTTTGAGCTTCAGCAAGAACCAATGAGGTTCATTCTCGTGTTACGTAACACGTTTGCGCTTCAGCAAGAACCAATGAGGATCATTCTCGTGTTACGTAACATGTTTGAGCTTCAGCAAGAACCAATGAGGTTCATTCTCGTGTTACGTAACACGTTTGATCTTCAGCAAGAACCAATGAGGTTCATTCTCGTGTTACGCAGAACGTTTGAGCTTCTGCAAGAACCAGTGAGGTTCATTCTCGTGTTACGCAGCACGTTTGAGCTTCTGCAAGAACCAATGAGGATCATTCTCGTGTTACGTAACACGTTTGCGCTTCAGCAAGAACCAATGAGGTTCATTCTAGTGTTACGCAGCACGTTTGAGCTTCAGCAAGAACCAATGAGGTTCATTCTCGTGTTACGTAACACGTTTGAGCTTCAGCAAGAACCAATGAGGATCATTCTCGTGTTACGTAACACGTTTGCGCTTCAGCAAGAACCAATGAGGTTCATTCTAGTGTTACGCAGCACGTTTGAGCTTCAGCAAGAACCAATGAGGTTCATTCTCGTGTTACGTAACACGTTTGAGCTTCAGCAAGAACCAATGAGGTTCATTCTCGTGTTACGTAACACGTTTGATCTTCAGCAAGAACCAATGAGGTTCATTCTCGTGTTACGCAACACGTTTGAGCTTCAGCAAGAACCAATGAGGATCATTCTCGTGTTACGTAACACGTTTGCGCTTCAGCAAGAACCAATGAGGTTCATTCTCGTGTTACGTAACACGTTTGCGCTTCAGCAAGAACCAATGAGGATCATTCTCGTGTTACGCAGCACGTTTGAGCTTCAGCAAGAACCAATGAGGATCATTCTCGTGTTACGCAGCACGTTTGAGCTTCAGCAAGAACCAATGAGGTTCATTCTCGTGTTACGTAACACGTTTGATCTTCAGCAAGAACCAATGAGGTTCATTCTCGTGTTACGCAGCACGTTTGCGCTTCAGCAAGAACCAATGAGGTTCATTCTCGTGTTACGCATCACATTTGAGCTTCAGCAAGCTTCTTTTTTTTTTTTAAGATCCCAGCCAAGGCCAACATTTACAAAAAATTAATTTCTAAATATAAAATGTATCTGAAGAAATAACAGAGCGTCTGCTAGCTTTACAGTTTTTAAAAAGATTTTATTCTAGCTTCAATCATTCTTTTTTTATCAACGCTTGAATGTAATAAATAAATGTAATGTATAAAGTAGAATTTAATAAAAAGGGCAACATTTTGAACAAAAAGCTGAGAAAATAATGAGTATGTGCGTCACAATGCTTCTATCGCTTTACACATCATCTGATTTACACAAGTTCTAGGAAGTCACTGAAGAGACATAGAAATGGGAGGAAAATTACTTCAATGCTTTTGTGTTCGCGTATAAAATTTTAAGTAATTGAGAGTTTCTCAGGAGAACACAAAAACAAATAATTGTTCCTCTCATCTCATATTTATTCCCCTTGAGAGGATTCAAAGAATCAGCCCTCCACAAACACGTCAGACCGACTCGCTGTACAGGGTATACGTGTCGTTCAACCATTCTGTGTGTGAGTAAAATAAGCTCTGTCGTTCACATTACATAAAGGTGTGAGAGCATTTTGGTTATACAACCTAAATCACACCCTGTTAAGAGTATCTGAATGCATACAGACAGAAAATTCCACGTAATATAAAATGTCATTTATTTAATCAGTAATTTAATTTGGTTAGTCATAGGAAAACATTAAAACATGATATAAAACATGAGCATCTTGAGTTAACCCTTCAAAACGGTGTATTTTAAAGGAAATGTAAAGCATTTTTAGAAGACACTCAAATCAGGAATCATCAGGACCTCAAAGAAAACACCCAGTTAACCTTACAAGATGCACAAATGACCTCTTTCAGGAAACCAAACAAAACAACATTTTTGAAATGGGAGAGATACTAATTCATGTTGAACATCGTCTCTCACTGGAGCGGCTCCACAGCACTGGACTGAAGCAGAGGTCAGAGGTCAGTGGGAGGTCACAGATCAGCTGACTCTCTGGCTTTGGCTGTGGCGCGGGTCAGAACAGATTAATTCACACAGCTGTATGATGAAGTGTTTCAGCCGAGCAGTGAGATCAGCATCACCACACCCATGAACTGAGTGAACAGAATCACAGGAGTGAAGAAGGACCAGACCGGCCACAGAGCGATGTTTAAGCTGAAACACACACACACACACACACACACACCATCATGATATCAGTCACATCTGCTTCTGATTGGACAAAACTACATCAATACATTTCAGCACACAGTTAACAACAACAACAACAACATTACTAACACTTTATTTCTTAAGGAATGCTCACAATGTTTCTGCATTTTGTTTGGGAAAGGAAAGTCTATTTTAAGACCATTTATTGAACCCGGACAGGATTTCATGACAATCAAACACACTCAATCCCCAATTCTAATTACTATAATATGAGAAAATTATTATACATCATAAAAATTGCAACATATTAATACATTAAAGGTGCATTAAGTAGTTTGGTTTTACACATTACAAAATAAATGTGTTTTTGTGAAGAAATCAAACATTTTAGCAGATTGTGAGAGATCAATAGATCATTGTGCAATCGGTACTAAAAGTCCTCCTGTAGTCAATAATTTTATCCCTTAAAACTCAACTTTGATCACCAAAATTACATATTTAAACGTTTTATTCCTGTGAAAAAAATTCTTCATGCCTTAAAATAGTTTGAATGTAACTCGACACCCTTGCTTTATTTAGTATATGGGTTCTATAGATATGCAAATGAGCCCCGCCTCCACATACTGGCTCAACTTTACTGTAGTAAATGCTGCACAATGATATTGCATAACAGTAATTAAAATGATTAGCCTTTGGCTTGACTACGTTATTATATAGCTAATAATGTGTTGCTAATGTTACACAAACCATGTTCCCGTTCGTATCTCAGAGTCACAGCCTTCTAAACATCCACATCCTTAGAAACGCATTGAACAATTCAGAACATCAGTGGAGAAAGGCATATAGTTCATCATAACATCGTGATATACATCATATACATAATTCACCCCATATAAAGTACCCGATTTATCTCATCAACAAAAAAATATACGGGGATAACCTGCTTCTCTTGAGACGTGATATGCTAAAGCCCCGCCCCCCTCATGACCTGATTGGTTACAAGGTAGTTTGTGACGTCAGAAACACCAGCGTGTTTTTGAGACTGTCTTTGGTTCACTGCAGTTTTAAGGAGAAAATACTCAGCAATGCTGTCGACTTTACACATTTTTGTGTGGTTTGTGTAGAATATTAAAAAAAACACATTTAATGCAAACTCTGTCTAATAATGATGTCGAGCGCGAAAAGAGACTGCATTTCCATTAATGTGTCAGAGTAGAGCTGCACCATTAATTATAAAGAAATTGGCGATCTCGGGTCAAACATCCAAGAGATCTTATATCTAAATAACAATTTGTCTATTAAAAGTTGAAAGTTACTTGATGCTTCAAATAAAGATTGTGTCAATTACATTGTTACATCAGTAGGTGGTGACAAGTAACTGTTAAAATTGTGTTTGTCACTGAATCATTCACTTAACCTAACCACACCTAACGCTAACTAGATTTTTACAAAGTTCATTTGAATTGATTAAATATTTTTAAATAGACTGCAGCAACTAACATTTTGTTAAAATTGCGATTCTCAATTTTCTCATGTGATGAAGCAGGTTGTGAAAAGAGGGGGAGATAAACTAATTTCAGCCACCTAGAGAACTAACGAATGCACCCTTAATAGATGTTATTTGTTGAACTGCATATTTACCCCTTTTTAATAATGTATTATGCTCATTTTGTTTAAAAAAAAAAAAAAAATCCAAACATGTTACAGTAATGAGATCCAGGGGGAAAATGTGTCTAATTGTCATGACAATGTAATGATGCAAACATATTAATGGTCCCAAAATGGGCTTCAGTTTCTCAATGTGAAATAAAAACGTCTTGAGATTTCAGAGTGAAATGTGCATATTAATCTTGTAGGAAGTGAACATCAAAGCGTCCACGCATCTTAAACCAGTGAGTAATGTTTGGAAACAGTTATGACGTAACGAAGCCTCGTTTACTGAAATCACGTGACTTGGGCAGTTTGATATGCGCTCTGAATCACTGATTCGGAACAAATGATTGGCAAAGGTTTCCCGTCACTACATGACTGCGGTTCTGACCTGCAGGACGCGGCGATGAAGGCGGCGGTGGTAACGGCAGGGACGGCAGGATACTCCTGCTCGTAGTGCCTGATGCCTCTGAACCACTCCAGATAGACAATACAGAATGCAGCCAGACTGAGGCACAATCCCAGCAGCACCAGACCCACAGAGAACCACCAGCTGAAACACAGGCATTACACTGTTAAAACATAGGCATTACACCACCCGAACACAGGCGTTACAGAGCTGAAACACAGGCGTTACAGAGCTGAAACACAGGTGTTACAGAGCTGAAACACAGGTGTTACAGAGCTGAAACACAGGTGTTACACCACTTGAACGCAGGCATCATAGAGCTGACACGGGCGTTACAGTGTTGAAACACAGGCATTACAGTGTTAAAACACAGGCTTTACACTACTCGAACGCAGGCGTTACAGTGCTGAAACACAGGCGTTACAGTGTTAAAACACAGGTGTTACACCACCCGAACGCAGGCGTTACAGTGCTGAAACACAGGCGTTACACTGTTAAAACACAGGCGTTACACTACTCGAACGCAGGCGTTACAGTGCTGAAACAGGCATTACAGTGTTAAAACACAGGTGTTACACCACCCGAACGCAGGCGTTACAGTGCTGAAACACAGGCGTTACACTACTCGAACGCAGGCGTTACAGAGCTGACACAGGCGTTACAACAGTTAAAACACAGGTGTTACACCACCCGAACGCAGGCGTTACAGCGCTGAAACACAGGCGTTACACTGTTAAAACACAGGCGTTACACTACTCGAACGCAGACGTTACAGTGCTGAAACACAGGCGTTACAGTGTTAAAACACAGGTGTTACACCACCCGAACGCAGGCGTTACAGTGCTGAAACACAGGTGTTACACTGTTAAAACGCAGGTGTTACACCACCCGAACGCAGGCGTTACAGAGCTGACACGGGCGTTACACTGTTAAAACACAGGTGTTACACCACCCGAACGCAGGCGTTACAGAGCTGACACGGGCGTTACACTGTTAAAACACAGGCTTTACACTACTCGAACGCAGGCGTTACAGTGCTGAAACACAGGCGTCACAGTGTTAAAACACAGGTGTTACACCACCCGAACGCAGGCGTTACAGTGCTGAAACACAGGTGTTACACTGTTAAAACACAGGTGTTACACCACCCGAACGCAGGCGTTACAGAGCTGACACGGGCGTTACACTGTTAAAACACAGGTGTTACACCACCCGAACGCAGGCGTTACAGTGCTGAAACACAGGTGTTACACTGTTAAAACACAGGTGTTACACCACCCGAACGCAGGCGTTACAGAGCTGACACGGGCGTTACACTGTTAAAACACAGGTGTTACACCACCCGAACGCAGGCGTTACAGAGCTGACACGGGCGTTACACTGTTAAAACACAGGTGTTACACCACCCGAACGCAGGCGTTACAGAGCTGACACAGGCGTTACAACAGTTAAAACACAGGTGTTACACCACCCGAACGCAGGCGTTACAGTGCTGAAACACAGGCGTAACACTGTTAAAACACAGGCGTTACAACTGTTAAAACACAGGCCTTACACTGTTAAAACACAGGCGTTACACTACTCGAACGCAGGCATTACAGAGCTGACACAGGCGTTACAACAGTTAAAACACAGGTGCTACACCACCCGAACGCAGGCGTTACAGAGCTGAAACACAGGCGTAACACTGTTAAAACACAGGCGTTACAACTGTTAAAACACAGGCGTTACACTACTCGAACGCAGGCGTTACAGAGCTGACACAGGCGTTACAACAGTTAAAACACAGGTGTTACACCACCCGAACGCAGGCGTTACAGTGCTGAAACACAGGCGTAACACTGTTAAAACACAGGCGTTACAACTGTTAAAACACAGGCCTTACACTGTTAAAACACAGGCGTTACACTACTCGAACGCAGGCATTACAGAGCTGACACAGGCGTTACAACAGTTAAAACACAGGTGCTACACCACCCGAACGCAGGCGTTACACCACTCGAACGCAGGTGTTATAGTGCTGAAATAGGCGTCACACCAGCTGAACGCAGACGTTCAAAGACAAAAAACAAAAAAGTTACTAAAAAAGTCAATAAAATTCAAACTGAAACTTAAAATAATAAGTGTGTGTGAGTGACAGTGTGTGTGTGTGTGTGTGTGTGTGTGTGAGAGAGTGTGAGAGTGTCTGCATGCCAGTGTGTGTGTGTGTGTGTGTGTGTGTGTGTGTGTGTGACTGCATGCCAGTGTGAGAGTGTGTGTGTGTGTGTGTGTGTGTGCGTGTGTGTGTGTGTGACTGCATGCCAGTGTGAGAGTGTGTGTGTGTGTGTGTGTGTGTGTGTGTGTGTGTGTGTGTGTGTGTGACTGCATGCCAGTGTGTGTGTGTGTGTGTGTGTGTGTGTGACTGCATGCCAGTGTGTGTGTGTGTGTGTGTGTGTGTGTGTGTGTGTGTGACTGCATGCCAGTGTGTGTGTGTGTGTGTGTGTGTGTGTGTGTGTGTGTGTGTGTGTGCGCGCGTGTGTGCGCGCGTGCGAGCGTGAGTGAAAGTGAGTGTTCTCTCCATGGGCGTCGGAACCATTGTATATGGGTGGGACAAGACCCACCCACTTTTTAAGACCAATGATATTAGACCCGCTCACTTTTACATTCAGCGCATATGTCTGTTCGCATTTCAGAGCGTCGTCAGTCAAATCCATTCCACTTGAGGAATGCCCTAATGAATTAAACTCCATTTCCGCTGAAATAGCTACATTATATTTCTCAACGAGCCACAACTGACGAAAAAAACGCCCGTTGTACTCTTCCAGTCAAATATTGCGTTGCAAACATCAATAACAGCTTTAAGTTGTCAATGCTGGCAAATGACCATGGTATCAGCAGGTTAATACACGGATAGCTGTGCATTTAAAGCACGACGTGGAGGCGAGTTTAGTTTACTTGTTTAAAGGAGAACTCGGCAACTCTAGCGAACTCTAGTCACTTCTTCGCTGATTTTCCCTTTTGTTGTCGCATGTTTTCCCCACGAGCTCCCCCTACAGCTGTGGGGGGGCGTATATTTCACAACACGGTCGTAAAAAACTCACTTGCGGCGGCCTCCTCGTCCTCCCCCTCTCTACCGCTGCTCATGTGCGTTTGTTTTGATCGGAGCAAGCCAACTGTATCGTGTGGAGCTATGTCTACCGAGGTGGGTAATCTGGTAATACATCATACATGCGTGTGTGTTTATGTCGAATTGCCGTAAAGCAATTCGTGTTTCGCGCTCGTTCTCGTTCTCGTTCTTGCTTCTCACGAGACTTCCAATTTCTATCTTGCCGGGACGGTAGTCCCCAAGTTGCAAGGTTGGTTTTCCGCCTGGGAACGCTGGGGGGAGCGGGGAAAGTCACCAATATCACCAGAACAGGTTGTTTAACCATCCAAATGAATTCTAGACAGTTTTATTAAGTTAAAAAAGTTACCAAGTTCTCCTTTAATTAAAAGGCATCAGAATACATGAAATGGTGTAAGTAACATTTTTCTGGGGGAGGACCCACCCACTTCTTTTTTGCTTCGGACGCCCATGGTCCTCTCACTGTAACCAGAGCACTATAATCTCTATTGTAATCCAGGATAAGACCATATGAGAGAGAAAGAGTGTTTCAGGTGTTTGTGTAATAAGGTTTGCAGTAGATCCGTCAGTAACCGCTGACAGGGCTGGTTAGTTAGTTAGTTAGGGTTAAGGTTAGTGATCACCTGTGAATGTCAGTGTGGTTCAGCACCACAGAGAAGAAATCCACATAGTAGGTGAGAGCGACAGAAGCCAGAATCCAGAAGACAGAGTGCCGGTTGATCCGAGTGGACGGTTTCAATTCCACAGCCTCATCAGGACCAGCAGCTGCACAACAATAACACAACATCATCATCAGAGTAACACAACATCATCATCATCAGAGTAACACAACATCATCATCATCAGAGTAACACAACATCATCATCATCAGAGTAACACAACATCATCATCATCAGAGTAACACAACATCATCATCATCAGAGTAACACAACATCATCATCATCAGAGTAACACAACATCATCATCATCAGAGTAACACAACATCATCATCATCAGAGAAACACAACTTCATCAGAGAAACACAACATCATCAGGACCAGTAGCTGCACAACAATAACACAACATCAACACTACATCATCAGATCAGAGAAGCACAACATCAGCAAACACAGCTGATACGACACGGAAAGAGTCGAGCAGAATTTGACACGCGTTCAGCTAAAGACGCTGGAATTCAGTGTGTGTGTTTCTCACTCTTTTCTTCTTCTTCTGGCTCTTCGTTAGTCTTAAATCGCCTCCGCAACTTCATAAATTCACTGAACTCCGCCATGATGCCCGGATGACGTCAAATTCACGCGGCGAAAGATTCGGAGACGCTCGCGAGATTCAAGTGAGTCGCCTGAAACGATTCGGATTCGTTTCGCTTCTCGCACTTGGTCATCACATACTTGAATTGAATTGAGAGCTGTAGTTTTGCTCACAGTGTGTATTTCATTTCCTACATTCAACACAAATATAATTTGATGATTAATCCGATTAGAGCACAACATGTTTTAAGACAAAGTCATATTTCGAAACATCTATTCAATTTGTCATAAAATGAAAAATGTCGACTACATTTTGCAACATCAACAAAAAAGATGACGAACAAATGCGTGTATGTTTAGGAATATACAGATATTGAAAGTAATCACTTGTGTTTTGTATGCATTTTTACTGGCCTTTTATTCTGCACACAGATATAAGAATCTCAGATTCTGAATGAAAAGGACGAGTTAAACCCTTAGATTATATTATAAAACAGCGTGGAATGAATTTAGCTTCTGTAACCCTAAACTACTGAATCCTGCTTAACCATCACTCATTGTTCTGGAAATGAAAAGGCCCCTTTAAAGACTGACCTGCACTTTAGTTGAGGCTGGTTAAAATAATTAAGTATTTTTAACAATAATACACACATTAAAAATAAACAAAAATGATTACAGTTAACAGATATTTTAGAGTCAAGTCAAGTCTCCTTCATTTATACAGCGCTTTTAACAATATGGATTGTTTCAAAGCAGCTTTACAGTGATAATAGGAGATTACAGTAACAGAGAGTGTTTAGGCTTTACAGCAGATCTAGAATAAAGTTATTGTCCAGATAAAGTTAGTTTTGATTGATTCACTTCCGTTGTAAAGGTCATTAGTTATTAACTTAGGGGCCGCTAACACACACACCGTTCTCACAGGAAACCCTTAATGCACTCCGGATCATTCGCACAACAACAGTGCCTGGAGCTCGAGAACGCAAACCTTGAAATAGGTTCCAAGGTGCAAGCCTTGAAGAATATATATATATATATATATATATATATATATTATTTTACTTTTTTTTCGCAATAGGTGAAGGACTATAATGCGTTAAGAGCTCGCTCAAGTACTGCGGAGCTAAACCATTTAGTGCTTTGTAAGTAATCAGCAATATTTTAAAATATATACGATGTTTAATAGGGAGCCAGTGCAGTGTTGACAGAACCGGGCTAATGTGGTCATACTTCCTGGTTCTGGTAAGAAAGTGTGCAGGGCAACCACCCAGTAGAGCATTACAGTAATCTAGCCTTGAGGTCATGAACGCATGGACTAACTGTACCGCATTTGTCAATGAGAGCATATGACGTAATTTAGATATATTTTTAAGATGGAAAAATGCGGTTTTACAGATACTAGACACGTGACTTTCAAATGAAAGATTGGTATCAAAGAGCACACCCAGGTTCCTAACCGACTCTAATGAGAGCAGTCTCGGTACTATGGTACGGTCTAAATCCAGACTGGAAATCCTCCAGATATCATTTGTTTCTAGAAAGGAACACAGTTGTGAGGATACCGCCTTTTCTAGTATCTTTGACAGAAAAGGTAGATTCGAGATCGGCCTGTAATTGACTAATTCTGTAGGATCAAGTTGCGTTTTTAAGTGGTTTAATCATAGCCAGCTTAAAGTTTTTGGTACGTATCCTAGAGACAAAGATGAATTAATGATATTAAGAAGAGGATCTATGACCTCTGGAAGCATCTCTTTCAGTAGCTTAGTCGGTATAGGGTCTAACATACATGTTGTAGATTTAGATGATTTAACGAGTTTAGTAAATTCTTCCTCTCCTATAGCAACGAATGAATCAAATTTTTCCTCCGGGAGACTACAATGCACTGCCTGATGCGATACTGTAGTAGACGGTTGCATAGTTATAATTTGTCCCTGATATTATCAATCTTATAAGTGAAGAAGTTCATAAAGTCATTACTGCTGTGTTGCTTGGAAACATCTGCGCTTGAAGCTTTATTTTTCGTTAGTTTAGTCACTGTTTCAAATAAATACGTAGGATTATGTTTATTTTCTTCTAATAGGGTTGTAAAATAAGCAGATCTAGCAGCTTTTAAAGCCTCTCTGTAAGCAATCGAGCTCTCTTTCCATGAAATGCGAAATACCTCTAGTTTTGTTTTCTTCAAGTTGCGCTCCATCTCTCTGGCTGCTCTCTTAAGGGCCTGAGTGTGCTCGTTGTACCACGGCGTTGGACTATTTTCTTTAATCTTCTTTAAGCGCAACGGAGCAACTGTGTCTAAAGTGCTGGAAAAGAGAGAGTTAAGAGTTTCTGTTGTAATATCTAGTTCTTCTAAGCTATCCGGGATGCTGAGATGATGAAACTGATCAGGAAGATTATTAATAAAGCAATCTTTAGTGGCAGAAGTGATAGGTCTAACATATTTATAACACGGAGTCGGCTTTGCAGCCTTGGCTAAATGAAGTTTACACGAGACTAGATAAGGATCTGAGATGTCATCGCTCTGCTGCAGAATTTCAACGGCATCAACATCTATTCCATGTGATAATATTAGATCTAGAGTATGATTACGACGATGAGTAGGTCCTGACACGTGTTGTCTAACTCCAATAGAGTTCAGAATGTCTTTAAATGCCAATCCCAATGCATCTTTTTCATTATCTACATGTATATTAAAATTGATTTTATCTGCAGCCAGAACTAACTCTGATAGAAAGTCCGCGAATTCTTTGATAAAGTCTGTATGGTGCCCTGGTGGCCTGTATACAGTAGCTAGCACAAATCTCAAAGTGATTTATCATTTACACTATATATTGCTATATTAAGCACCAACACTTCAAAATAATTATATTTGAAACTAGACTTTTTAGTAATTCTGAAGATATTACTATAAATTACAGCAACTCCTCCCCCTTTGCCTTTCAGACGAGGTTCATGTTTATAACAGTAATCTTGCGGGGTGGACTCATTTAAAGTAATGTAATTGTCTGGTTTTAGCCAGGTTTCTGTCAAACACAGCACATCTAGATTATCATCTGAAATAATGTCATTAACAATGAGTGCTTTTGAAGTAAGCGATCGAATATTCAGCAACCCAAGCTTTAGCATTTGCTCATCTGTATTATAGCTGTTTTTTATTTGTTGAACATCTATTACATTTTTACCCTTAGACGGGTTTGGGAGTTTTTTGTATGTCCTAATTCGGGGAACAGACACAGTCTCTATATGATGATAGCTAGGTGAAAGAGGCTCTATGTGATGGGATTTATCTGACCTTGGTGACGCGAGGCCGCTAGCAGACGGTCGGTTTAGCCAGTCTGTCTGCTTCCTGACCTGAGCCCCAGATTGTCATGTTTGAGTTCTAAGACTATGTGCCCTATTACTAGAGAGAAGAGCAGCACCATCCCAGGAGGGATGAATACCATCTCTTTTCAACAGGTCAGGTCTGCCCCAAAATCTTTTCCAATTGTCTATGAATTCTATATTATTTTGCGGACACCACTTAGACAGCCAACCATTGAGTGAACACAATCTACTAACTATCTCATCACTCCTGCGAACAGGAAGGGGGCCAGAGCAAATTATAGTGCCTGACATCGTACTTGCGAGTTCACACACCTCTTTAATGTTCATTTTGGTGATCTCCGACTGGCGGAGTCGAACATCATTAGTGCCGACGTGAATAATGATCTTAGAGAATTAACGATTAGCATTAGCCAGCACTTTTAAATTTGCTTTGATGTCAGGCGCTCTGGCTCCCGGCAAACATGTGACTAAAAAGTCATAATAAGGACAAAAAGTTGAAATTATGATATAAAAGTTAAAAAATTTTACCAGCTACTTAAATATGACATAAAAAGTCAAAATTATGACATATTAAGTAACAATTATGACATTAAAAGGCTGAAATGATGACACAAAAAGTAAGTCATAAATATGACTTAATTTTTACTATTTATATCATAATTTCAACTTTTTAAGTCATATTTATGACTTACTTTTTGTGTCATCATTTCAGCCTTTTAATGTCATAATTGTTACTTAATATGTCATAATTTTTACTATTTATATCATAATTTCAACTTTTTATGACATAAAAAGTTGAAATTGACATAAAAAGTCATAATAATGATATACTAAACCAAGTCCTGCCCTTCATTTATTTCTTTTTTGATAATTCATTACACTCAGATGTACGTCACAATATGGAAGAAAAGATTTGTCGCTACTTCCCTTTGTAAAGTTTTCATTCAACAAAGACAGGCATAAAAATTATGTTTGAAAAGAAGCGAATATCTGCACATTTCCACACAACATGCTAGAAGCCAACGATCAATAAGAGAAACATGTAAAACTACTCATTGTGATGGACAAACGATGAATGCAGCTTGTGAGAGTGTTGTGTGAGTTCAGCAGGTCCGTGAGCAGCACCTGTGTGTGAGTCCAGGAGGTCAGCTGTTGTTCAGGTGTGTGTGGGTTCAGGAGGTCAGATGTTGTTCAGGTGTGTAGACACCAGCACAGGTGAGCACAGGTGTGGAATACGGTCTCCTGCCAACAGCCCTGGTCTCTCTAAATACACCTCGACTAGAGTTTCCTGCCAGCTGGAGCCCAATCCATCTGGAGCAGAACTGATCCAAACACACACACACATACATGAGAAACTGCATACTGTACAATTAATGCAGCGTCATTTAAAGAGACACTACATGCAAAAGCATTGCTGCCATTTAATATTCCACCATATTATTGATCTCCTGCATTAACACCATTATATGAGAACTGAACTGAGCTGGACGATGACATCACGGTTTTCTCCAGAGCGGATATATATATACATATAAATTAACTTTTTTACAACAAAAATTAAACATCACTGAACTTACTTAAGCTGGACTGTGACGCTATTTTCTTCTAGAAACAAACTGCTTTGAAACAATCTGTATTGTAAAAAGCACTATATAAATAAAGGAGACTTGACTTGTTTCTTTCATGCACTGGCCAATTTTGAGATTTTGGACTCTATTTGGCTTTTCACAGTGTTTTGTTTCAGAATAGTGAAAATAAATCATTCAAAATACACATTTACGTGTTTATTTTGTTGCACTTTATCTATTGGCGTCTGTAGATTTCAGTTACGATACATATCTTTATAAGTTTTTTTCTCCACTTCAGCAGGACTTATAAACACCAAAACTTAGAGTTTCATTCATATCTATATTCTGAAGGTTTTTACTGAGGGGTTTGTTCATATATCATTCACTTTGGTTTATATACCATTTTGTTCCTAAAAACATGGTGAAAATGTGTCTTTTTCTGGCTGTTGACAGTATTTTCTGATTTATGGAGTGATAAAAAGAGAAATCAAAAATCCCTTCTATAAACACCTTCAACTCTAATATGTCAACAAAATCAGACAAGAAGTATGAACCTGGCTTTATCCAATTTTCAGATTAATGTGCTGGAAATGTATTCAAATTATTGCATATTTCATTAGATAATGCCTTGTTTGCATATTTAAACATAACATTCCAGAAAATTTGTAATACAATTTTGTTTTTTTGCATTTCCTAATGGAATCAATCAACTGGAAAAGTATAGTTATATCCATTAGTTAATTTGTTACCCTATTCACCCATGCTGACGTTCCTTAAACGTTGCCAATCGGGTGTTTTTGGGAGTGTGGAGACATCAGTCTCTCCATATCTTACTCTGGAAAACCTTAAAACTATCCAGATATCCCAAACACTTCATGCAACCAAATGGATATTTGATAAACCCACATTGATTGACCAGCATGTGTGTCTGATTTACATACGAATGCAATGAGGCCTTCCAATATTCAAAAATCACATCAAATTAATCAGCCAGACACTAAACAGTTATCAAGATGTGAAGCGATTGGCTTACCTGTGGCCTGCTCTTATCTTCACCACAAACCAGAACTCAAAACAGAACCTGGATTGTGCTTTATGAGAGTATCATGTTCTGAGCCGACCGGACAAAAGACCTTTACGCTTCATAATGCCGGTCATTCAGCACATCTGAACATCAAACTTCCTTTAGTGTGTGTGTGTGTGTGTGTTGGCCAGATATTCTGAGAAAACGCTGAGCGCATTTGATTATCACCCAAACAGACAATAAAACCATATACTTCCCTTTCCCTCAGCTGCAGTGAACCAGGGTTTCTGCTCCTGTTTCCCAGAGGCCTTTGGGGCAGCGATGAGGAGAACAATAGCGTTCTGTGAGGAAGCTTTATCAGAGACGTATACCTTACATACTGCACACGGCTCTGGTTTTTGCTGACTCCAGCGACGGAGCCGAGTGGAGCATGTCTCAACATTTCCCACAATCATGTTTCAGCATGTCAGTGATGACGCATGCTGCCAACCAAAGCCAAAGTATCTCATGAAACAAACCAAAAGTCT
>NC_137135.1:37781187-37786187 GCF_949319135.1 Squalius cephalus
ACACACACACACACTAACCCAACCCCTAAACCTACCCATCACACACACACACACTAACCCAACCCCTAAACCTACCCATCTCACACACACAAAGTTTGAGATCACGGCCGGGTCACACAGAACATGTTTTCCTCAAGCGTTAACCCTCTGGTCTCTCTCTTGAATCAACACTGAAGAGACTTAAACTGCAGTTCGTCCACTGGCCACTAGAGTGCTAAAAGTGCAAAAAGTGGTTTTGGTCTATATCGCTAATGTTGCCCTTCATGACGACTGTGAGGCGGGTTCATTTTTTTTATAACTCATCCGTTTAAATTATATTAAGCCTTAAAGTTCTGCATAATTAAGGGCGTGGCCACTTGAGTGACAGGTGGATTGCCGCTGATGTCACTACTAGCCGTTTGTCTGCTAGCATTAGCGTCACGTCACCTCAGCTAATCCGCCTCTTTGCCCATTTTCGTTTATCCGGGAGTGACGCTGCCAAGATGGCGGCGGCCGGCTCCGCCCACTGTGGGCTTCAGAAGCACTACGAGTGACATCACGCACACTACGCACATATTGTTTTACAGTCTAGGCCTATGGTCTTCCATTGTTTTTATATTTCAACACGCACTAGATGGACGTATCTGACCTTTCCGCTCGGATCTCTCGCAGCCTCTCGTGTTTTTAAAAGTAGTTCTACTTTTCGTTACAGACGCACGTCTCGCGCTCTTACCTGGAACAAACAAACAAGCGTTCTGTGTGAACAAGCCATTTCACGTTAGAAACATTGACCGTAGCTTAAAGTCCCCCTGTGGTGAAAATCCAGCGTTTAATGTTGTTTATGTGTCTATGTGGTGTTTTAATCTGCTTTAACTCAAACCATGTGTAAGTTCATAAGTCGACAGCATTGCTGAGTATTTCCTGCTTAAAACTGCAGTGAACCAAAGACAGTCTCAAAAACACGCTTTGAAATCGCTGGTGTTTCTGACGTCACAAACTACCTTGTAACCAATCAGATCAACGTGTGATCACTGTGAGTGAGTGGAGGCGGGGCTCATCTGCATATTCATAGAACCGCGCATACTAAATGAGGCGAGGGTGTCGAGTTACAGTCAAGATATTTTAAGGCATGAAGAATGTTTTTTCAAGGAAAAGAATATTTAAATATGTAATCATGGTGATCAAAGATGAGTTTGAAGGGATAAAATTGACAACAGGGGGACTTTAACCTACAAAAGCACTAATGCAATTATTGATGAAGATGCATTATATATGCAGACCAGAATATTATCATAACACTCTAAACAGCATTTTAGTAACCCCCCCCCCCATAGAAAACCATTATAAAACTCGTGGCTTGATGAATTAAGAGTTTATTAAAACAGCAAACTCAGTACACCCCTAATCCACTATATACAGAAGATGAGCCCAAAAACACTTAAACACTTCACGTAAAACTACGCATTTTCTGCCTGCTGGTACATAGCATGTTTTAATAAGCTATATACAGAAATTGTTCTTGATATCACTGTTTAAAGATCACATTTAGCACACATCATTCAGGACACAGACGGACGTCTCCTCCAGCCAGAGATGATGAGTCACTTCACCAGCCGGACTTTCTCTTTCAGGGTTTTAAACTTGGGGTTGTTGTTGATCTTCTTGTTGAACAGAGACAGAAGCTCCTCTTCCGATCTGTAGTTTCCGTCTCCAGTAAACGAATAATAAGCTGCTAAAACCTGGAAAACACCAGAGAGTCGATCGATGAGTCGATGTCAAGCCAACATGAAACTAAAAGGGGCTTTCGCAGCGGTCGAACCTTTTCATCGTTCCTGGAACTATTGGTGGAAGTTCCCGGAGTTTGGCGTGTTCGCACCGCAGGAACTATTGCAGCTCTAGGAACTCCTTTACTCCTCTTCAGAGTCGCTCTACACCAGCGCTAGAGGAACTACAGTGACGGTAGTGTTCGCTGATTGGCCGAACGCACGCGAAACACCAGCACACGCCATTATTAAAAAGGGAACAGATTACAGCCGATATATTTACTCCACACTCTAACTCTACGAACATGGAGAACAGTGACAGATGAGCCTCTTTACACAGGAGGAACCCAGCGTGAGTTTGAGGAGACGAGAGGAACATGATCATGTGTTTCTGCAACACACACATACGCTGATAACTCTTCATCACTGTCCACTCTCTGTGTGTGACAGGATCTGATGCCGTATGAGACAGACCGTTAGACAGACCGTTAGACAGACCGTTAGACAGACCGTTAGACAGATCGCACACTGATGAACAGGAGAATGCGAGCCGTCGTTCTCAGCGCCGTCAAAATAAAAGTCACAACAACCAACATGTCTCACGTCACTTCAGAGTTCGAACGCAAGCAGGAAAACGTTCCTAGAGGAACCATTAGTTCTCAGGGAACCATCCTGGTGGCTCGATTAGGGGTGGGCGATATCTCGATATTTAAAATATATCGAGATCTTTTTTAAACACAATATGGATTTTGACATATTGTATATATCGATATATTGTTTATATTTAATTCTGATTTCGCCACTTTGCTTGTTTGCCCTCTCTGTGCTGTGTGTGCTCGTCCCCGCCTCCTTGCTTCTGTTCCCCCTCCCCTCGCGTGTTGTCTCATTCAACATGGCGGCGCCCGCAACCAGCCCGGAGGCTACAGAACTCGTCTCAAAAAAAAGGACAACTGGCTCCATTATATGGAGATTAGCGGTGTAACGATACATGTATTCGTATTGAATCGTTCGGTACGAGGCTTTCGGTTTCGGTTTTCGGTACGCATTTTTCCTGCCGACCAAAATTTCGTTATTTCAAATGTAGGCTCGTTGCGCGTGGCAAGCGCGCTCATAATGTAAGAGACGCCGGCGCGACCACAACATTGCCCAGCATCAAATGGCAAACGTAATGCAAGCGGAACGAAACTGCTCGTTATTGTGTGGTAGACGGACAGTTTATCAGTTTGGACCAAAGCAGCGCGAGCCGATCGTGATCATGCCACACTGTTACTACACAGCGCTAATGATCCAGTAAAGAAAGCGTTTGAATTCGCCACAGAAGTAATAACATCGCTGCGAGATCTAGTGAGAAACATTCACATTTCTGCGTTATTAACGGATCAAACAGCGCTGACGTGGAAACCAGGAGAAACACATTGTGGCATGAATGAACTATCCGGTGTCCACAGATCAGCAACATTCACCACGGATTTACTGTAGTAACACTCACTGCAACCATGGAGGTTTGGCAGGAATAGTGGCTATAATGCCTTCAAGTAACATTACGTCAGTTTTATTTTGACATTATGAATACAATTGCCTCAAATGTTAATCTGAACTAAAATAAACCTTTGTTTATAACTAACGTTAGCCTACTACAATATTACATTTCATTTTTTCCAAGGAGCTGTTTTGTTTTATATGCTCCTAAGAAGAGTCAGTTATAGCTCCAGAATTGCTCAAAGTAAAAAAAATATCATACTTTAGTTTATGATGTTAGTTTTAATTATAAAAAAAAGAATAAAAAATGTTGCAGAAGCACTTGTTCCTACATGAACTGCCTACCTCTTTGCACTTCAATAAAAAAGACTTTGTGGTATTTGGCATATTTGTTTTTGCAGTAGTTTTTTGGGGGGTTCTTTTTCCTGTAAAGATAGAGATATATTTTTTGCTCCATATCGCCCAGCCCTAGGCTCGATCCCAGAACTGAGTTCCTAGAACTATCCGGTGCGAAAGCCCCATAGTGATCCTCAGGAGCGCTTGAACCCAAGCCTTCATCAGACTGGCGGATAAGCGTCTGGTCACGTGTCTCTGCTGCTGCTGATTGGCCGATGGGTCGCTCACCTTCTTGCGGAGCTTCTTCACGGCGAGTCCGTCCTCAGGAGCGTCTCTCAGAACCGCCTTTATCGTCCCTTTCCAGTTAAACTTCCCTGCAGAACAAACGATTCAGAAGATCAGGGATTCTCGGAGATCTTCGTGCCGTTTGTGGAAGCTTGTTTCCCACAGACTTTCCCAATTCCGACTTTTTATCTTGCATTTCAGAATTTTTCTTCTCAGAATTACTTGATATAAAGTCGCAATTGCGAGAAAAAAAATCTGAATTGTGAGATATAATCTCGCAACTGCAAGAAATAAACTCGCAATTCTGACTTTTATAACACGCAATTCTGACTTTATTTCTCAGCGTGTTATAAACTCAATTGCTTGGAAACTGAATTGTGAGACAAAAAGTCACAATATATCTTTTAAAATGTTTTATTCTGTGGCGGAAACGAGCTTTCATGCTGTTCAGACTCTTATTATGAAATACCTGTAGAGTTTGATTCAGACTGCTGGTTCTCTGGCTCCTCCCCCTCCAGATCCAGACTCTCTGATTGGTCAAAGCAGACAGGAAGTAAGTACGGTTCACACGGTTAGACCCGGTCTGAGACTCCGATCCTTACCGTCAGACGCTTCTGCCTTTCTTTTCTTCTGACTTCTCTTGGTGTTTTCCTCTGCGTTCTGTCCGTTCTGTTCTCCTTCCTCTCGTCTCCTCTTCTTCCTGCTCTGCTTCTTCCCGTTCTGCTCCTCTGGGCTCTTTCTCTTGCTCTTTTTATCTTTCCGCTCGTCTCTCGTTTCTTCATTAGTGTCAGTGCCGTTGTTCGGGCCGCTTCGGTTCGGTTTGTGTTCTTCTGCCGTCTGATGCTCGGTTTGGTCCTGAAACATCAAACAAAAGCAAAACTTCACCATAAACACACACACACACACACACACACTTACGCTGTCGGCCGCTGAGAAGATCTCCCACACCTGCTCCAGTAACACACACACACACACACACACACACACAGTCGGCCGCTGAGAAGATCTCCCACACCTGCTCCAGTAACACACACACACACACACACACACTCACACACTTACGCTGTCGGCCGCTGAGAAGATCTCCCACACCTGCTCCAGTAACACACACACACACACACACACACACACACACAGTCGGCCGCTGAGAAGATCTCC
>NC_137135.1:37793687-37796187 GCF_949319135.1 Squalius cephalus
CTCACACTCACTCTCACACTCACACTCACTCTCACTCACACTCACACTCACTCTCACACTCACTCTCACACTCACTCTCACACTCACTCTCACACTCACACTCACTCTCACTCTCACACACACTCACACTCACACACTCTCACACTCACACACTCACACTCACTCTCTCACTCTCACACTCACTCTCACACTCACTCTCACACTCACTCTCACTCTCACTCTCACTCTCTCTCACACTCACTCTCACACTCACTCTCACACTCACTCTCACACTCACTCTCACACTCACTCTCACACTCACTCACTCTCTCTCACTCACTCGATCTCTCGCTCTCTCTCGCTCGCTCTCTCTCGCTCGCTCTCTCTCGCTCGCTCTCTCTCGCTCGCTCTCTCTCGCTCGCTCGCTCTCTCTCGCTCGCTCGCTCTCTCTCGCTCGCTCTCTCTCGCTCGCTCTCTCTCGCTCGCTCTCTCTCGCTCGCTCTCTCTCGCTCGCTCTCTCTCTCTCTCTCTCTCGCGCAGTGACCCTTGACCCACCGGAAGTCGTTCCCACAGTCGATGCAGGACAGAACTCTACAGCCGCGGCACTTCAGCAGGTGTTTCTCCACCTGAGCTTTCTTTAGAGACTCTCCGCAGGCGTCGCACGTGAAGAACACCATCCTGAGGAAGAGGAAGAACAGCAGCTGATCCTGAGAACAACAAGAGGCGCGCAGCTTACAGTTAAATCTGCAGTGAACCAAAGACAGTCTCAAAAACACGCTTTGAAATCGCTGGTGTTTCTGACGTCACAAACTACCTTGTAACCAATCAGATCAACGTGTGATCGTCAACCAGTGGATCTCTGAGCTGAGGGAGTGAGTGGAGGCGGGGCTCATTTGCATATTCATAGAACCGCGCATACTAAATGAGGCAAGGGTGTCGAGTTACATTCAAGATATTTTAAGGCATGAAGATTTTCTTTCAAGGAAAAACCGCTTAAAGTTCCCGTGAACCGGAAGTTGCAAACGGCTTTTCTCCAGTGTTGTGAGGGAATATTGAACGCTCCTCCTCTCCATCTCAGCTCATCGCAGGCTAGCGGTTTGAGGAGTGGTGAAGCGTTTCCCCCAAGCCGTCAAACTGACGTCATCAGAGAAGGATCGCCATTCCAGACCGGAAGTAACTTTTCAGATTTTAATTAAAGATTACCACAGCAAACAACTTTTTTCTGTTTATTAACTTACACGGATTAATTGTTCACCACAAGACTAGTAATATGCATTAACAGAGTAAATAGGGTCAACTTTTTTTTCATGTCGACTTTAAATATGTAATTTTAAAATTACATTTTCACTTACTGTACTTGCACTCTCAACTGCCTACTGTTGTTCTGTCTGCTGTCTTTGTCAACTGCCTTTATTGTTGTTTGTTTATTGTAAAGTGTCCTTGAGCCCTGGAAAGGCGCTATATAAATAAAACTTATTATTATTATTATTAATTTTGGTGATTGGGTCAATGGGTTTTTTGAATGGAGTTTTGGTGAAATGGCTGAAATAAGGTTTGAGATGAACACAAGCTCAAGACACTTTCATGTTTTATTCTATGACATCGGCATACCCACTTGTGATATTTTGAAGTCGTTATGTGTCTTGAAAAAGGCTAAATGGAGGAGATTAAACATCATCAGTAAACTCAGTTCACTTTTACAGCCTCGTTATGCTTATAACCGTGCTCTTATACACCATTCTAACTCAAACGTTCTGGAAAATGTGTTCAGATAAAAACGGAGTTGTCAGAAACTCAGTGATGGTGACGTTGAAATTATGCGACCGTGGTGTAGTTCGTTTATAGCCGACCTTTAGATTTTTACTTCTGCCAACTGCATTTAGGCTTCAAAATTCATAAAAGTTGTGTTCATCTGTGATAATTATCTTGATGGACAAAATGTGCAAATATCATAAACTTTTGAAAATCAAAAAAGTTGATTTTAGCGATAATCCTACGGGAAAATCCAGCGTGATGCGAACTAGCCTACAAAGTGACGTCATACCTGCGCCACTCAATCAACTGGTATTTTTTTTTTCAATTATTTTAATATAATGTAATTAAAAACACACTGTTCTTCTAGTAATTTCCTGATAGCGGATCATGAACCGGAAGTCTCGCACATGCACAGAAAATAACTTCTTGTAACTGTGATCCTGTACCTCAGTAAAGCAGAACTGTGATTCTCTGATTCTGATGAAGATGAAGATGAAGATGAAGATTTCTTCAGCGCATTAATGATCAGCAGGACTGGGTTCGGCGCCCGGTCCGCTTCTCTTGATCCCGGTAAATGAGTCTCGGGTCCGGTAACGACACTCCTCGTTGCTCTCGGGAACACGCGAGTTTTTTGAATCACGCGTCGCAACAGACACACGCGCGGTGTCACTCTGTTTTCACTCCGGACTGAAACACCAATCAAGAGTTCCGCAAACACACAAAAAAAGGGACAAAAAAAGGGACATTTAGGACAAAAAGGTAATTT
>NC_137135.1:37798687-37801187 GCF_949319135.1 Squalius cephalus
GCAGCAGCTCCAGGATCAGCGTATTCAGGGTCTGCTGTGCGACTGCATGCTGGTGGTGAAGGGCGTCTGCTTTAAAGCCCATAAGAACGTGCTGGCGGCCTTCAGCGCCTACTTCCGGTAACATGCGACGGCAAATATATATTTGAAAGAAATATGGAAATAATAATATTATGTTATTATTAGAAATATGGCTTATTATTAGCTCCATTGAGCTGGAAAAAAATATTTCCTTTGGAATCTATTCTCGATTCCCAGTCGTGCTCACAGTCTGTCCTGAACGCTCCGCTCCTCAGATCTCTGTTCCAGAACTCCCCGGCGCAGAAGAACGATGTTTTCCATCTGGCCATTCAGGACGTGGGCGGCATCGGGCAGGTTCTGGACTACATGTACACATCACATCTGGAGCTCAACCAGGACAACGTTCACACACTGATGGAGATCGGACAGAGCCTGCAGGTCACACACACACACACTTCAGTTTCAACCGATACAATTTTTGGTTCCCAGAATATTTTCAGAACGTTCCCAAAACATGCATTTTTAGTTTGTTTTTGGTTAGGCAGAAACATTTCTTTTTAGGTTTGCAGAACGTTTCCCAAACATTCATGTAACATTCCCCAAACATTCATCTCACGCTCCCCAAACATTTCATGTAACTTTTCCCAAACTTTCATGTAACTTTCCCCAAACATTCAGAGAACGTTTACCAAACTTTCTTGTAACGCCCCCCAATGTAAAGTTTCCCTAACTTTCATGTAACTTTCCCCAAACATTTGTGTAACATTCCCCAAACATTCATGTAACGCTCCCCAAACATTCATGTAACGCTCCCCAAACATTCATATAACATTCCTCAAACATTCATGTAACGCTCCCCAAACATTCATGTAACGTTCCTCAAACATTCATGTAAAGCGTCCCAAACATTCATGTAACGCTCCCCAAACATTCATGTAACGCTCCCAAACATTCATGTAACGCTCCCCAAACATTCATGTAACGCTCCCCAAACATTCATGTAACGCTCCCAAACATTCATGTAACGCTCCCCAAACATTCATGTAACGCTCCCAAACATTCATGTAACGCTCCCCAAACATTCATGTAAAGCTCCCAAACATTCATGTAACGCTCCCCAAACATTCATGTAACGCTCCCAAACATTCATGTAACGCTCCCCAAACATTCATGTAACGGCCCCAAACATTCATCTAACGCTTCCCAAACATTCATGTAACGCCCCAAACATTCATGTAACGCTCCCCAAACATTCATGTAACGGCCCCAAACATTCATGTAACGCTTCCCAAACATTCATGTAACGCTCCCCAAACATTCACGTAACGCTCCCAAACATTCACGTAACGCTCCCCAAACATTCATGTAACGCTCCCCAAACATTCATGTAACGCTCCCAAACATTCATGTAACGCTCCCCAAACATTCATGTAACGCTCCCAAACATTCATGTAACGCTCCCCAAACATTCATGTAACGCTCCCCAAACATTCATGTAACGCTCCCAAACATTCATGTAACGCTCCCCAAACATTCATGTAACGCTCCCCAAACATTCATGTAACGCTCCCAAACATTCATGTAACGCTCCCCAAACATTCATGTAACGCTCCCAAACATTCATGTAACGCTCCCCAAACATTCATGTAAAGCTCCCAAACATTCATGTAACGCTCCCCAAACATTCATGTAACGCTCCCAAACATTCATGTAACGCTCCCCAAACATTCATGTAACGGCCCCAAACATTCATCTAACGCTTCCCAAACATTCATGTAACGCCCCAAACATTCATGTAACGCTCCCCAAACATTCATGTAACGGCCCCAAACATTCATCTAACGCTTCCCAAACATTCATGTAACGCCTCCAAACATTCAGGGAACTTTTACCAAACTTTCTTGTAACGCCCCCAAAACATTCCGGTAAAGTTTCCCTAACTTTCATGTAACTTTCCCTAAACATTTGTGTAACATTCCCCAAACATTCATGTAACGCTTCCCAAACATTCATGTAACTCTCCCCAAACATTCATGTAACGCTTCCCAAACATTCATGTAACTCTGCCAAAACATTCATCTAATGCTTCCCAAACATTCATCTAATGCTTCCCAAACATTCATCTAATGCTTCCCAAACATTCATGTAACACTCCCCAAACATTCATCTAACGCTTCCCAAACATTCATGTAACTCTGCCCAAACATTCATGTAAACGCTTCACAAACATTCATCTAACGCTTCCCAAACATTCATGTAACTCTCCTCAAACATTCATGTAATGCTTCCCAAACATTCATGTAACTCTGACCAAACATTCATCTAACGTTTCCCAAACATTCATGTAACTTTTCCTCAAACATTCATGTAATGCTTCCCAAACATTCATGTAACTCTCCCCAAACATTCATGTAACGCCCCCAAACATTCATGTAACTTTTCCCAAACATTCATGTAACTCTCCCCAAACATTCATGTAACG
>NC_137135.1:37818687-37821187 GCF_949319135.1 Squalius cephalus
CGTGAAGAGGGAATTTGAAAGACAACCATTTATCCCGCCCCTCGGATTGAGCCGTGCCAATGGTGAGTTGCCAGACCTAACTTCTTGATGTAGGTCTGGCTTTCCAGGCTAATGAACGGCAGGATGATTGGGCAGAAGTTGTGAAGCTACGGGTGAATGGCATCATGGACCTACCTGCAGCTGATGCTCAGTATCACTCCAAGTGTTACAATGCTTTCAGGAAGGTACCTATTGACTCTAATGCAACTGCTAGTAAACCAATTGACAGCTGCCTAGCTTCGGTCACAGACCACATGAGTGCAAACAAGTCAGTGACTTGGACTGTCTCCAAATTACATGATGTTTTTGTAGCTAATTCTGGGAGTTTGTGCCGGAAACAAATGCTAGCACACCTGTGTGATTATTATGGTGATGCTGTTATTGTACTGAGAGTTGAAGGATGTCAGACGATTGTTGGCTTTAGGCCGTACATTGCTAAATAACTCAAATTAGTAGGACAAACTGGCCTCTTCAATGATGACGATGATGATGTTGACAAGTTTGTCAGAAAAGTGCGGGGAGAGGTCCAGAATATTCCATTGCCTCGTGAATACGACTTTGGCAGCTTTAGGCATGAAAGGGTCATTCAATATACAAGTCCAACTCTCCTAAGACTTGTCTCCAGTCTTGTGTCCAGGGTAGAAACGGTGACCAAACCAGCACTCACACTTGCTCAATGCATCCAGCAGCACATCCGTAAAAGCTGGAATCACACAACTTTGGGGCTAGCTGTAAAACTTCATCATAAGGTAGTTCAGAACTGTTTCAGTACCTAAATGAGCATGGTCTTGTTGTAACATATGATGAGGTCCTCCGGGTTCCGGAAATCAGCTGCCAAATACGCCTCAGATGATGCAGATACACTGAAATAAATGATTCGTTGAATTTAATCAATTTTTTTATCGTAAGTGGTTGCATTCAATTTATTTTACCTACATTTAAACAAATGCGTTAAGTTGAACTAAAATTGATTAAGTTCAATTAATCATTTTTTTCAGTGTAAGTACCTGTGGGTATGGACTGAAGAGGTGCATTGGCCCTATTCACAGTTGGGGTGATAACTTTGATCTTGTAGTCTTCACACCCAATGGTTGCCGCACAAGACATGCCATGGCCACTCAGTTTGCGCAAAATCCTGCAGGGATCCTGTTCCCTGGAGTGGCGACTCCAGACGGTGGGTTTACGTCACTAAAAGTTCCCAGTCTGACAAAGCTCCAAGCTGAGAAATTCTGTCCGGTAGCTAACAGCAGTCTTGCCATTGAACATTATACAGGCCCTAAGAAGCTGACTCCACCCACTCTGAAAGAAGTGCCAAGAACAGCTACTGTCCAAGAGAGCATCCAAGAGAGGGTTTCTAGAGCACAGAGGAGGCATGATGCTTCCATTCTACTCCTCTTCCCCTGGACTGGTAGGCCTACGATGTTGTGCAAGATCGTCACAGTGATGAAGGTGTCTAAAATGAAGAATATAAGTGTCTTTTGACCATTGCTCGACTCACCAGGACAGACGAGGATAGTGAAGATGATGAGGCTGCCTTTTGTTAATTACTTGTGAGGCATAGCAGTTTGCCTGAAGGTGGTAGCCAGTGTGTGCTTTGTGTGGTGCGGAGGTGAGGCCCTTTTGGTTAGCTTTTGGTGTGGCGGGCTCACCTGGGTTGGCCAGACTCAGTTTTAACTCTTGCATCTGGTGGAGTTTTAACTGGGTCCCCGTTGGATCTTGCGACTTGCGGATCAACCTGGACAGCCCTTCTGCCATTCGGGAGTTGCCCTAGCGACTTGCGTGGCCTGTCTTGAATGGCATGTATACAGTGAATATTTGTACATAGTTTGTTGATCACAAATGGTGATGGGTTTAGGTGATGTCATCTCATTGGGTGTCTTAAAGAGCTACCCCATTAATATGTATCATACAGTTGCAGGATCCAAGTTATGTCAAATACCCGCATTGCTTTTCCCTCCAGAAATGCATAACATTCAGCCTAACAAATATTCATCGTTTATCCAAAAAGCAATTTTGAATCTTCAAAAGTGTCAGGAGGGGATTCAGCCTCACCACACCCTAAACAATGCATCATTATTCACAAGAGCACAAGATTCTGAAATGTAAGTTATTTTGTATACCATAAAAATAACCTAAAATTATAACTGAAAGTAATCATAATTTGCCTAAAAAAATATGTAATAAAATTAGCTCTTTGAAATCTGAAAATGCCAAAAATGAAATCAGCATCCTCTAAAACCTCTAAAACCACTCACATATTGTAGAAATTGGCCATACAGTGTAAAATATCTGCTAAAAATGGACGATTAAGCTAATAATGCTAATTATGCTAATTATGCAAATTGCTCAACATATGCGAATTAGCATCCGGCAGTTTCTGTATGCTGGGGACCCATACTTCACATTTCTGCAAAAAAACTTTGGTGTACTCAACATTTCCGGGTTCACCTAGTTGGCTACT
>NC_137135.1:37823687-37836187 GCF_949319135.1 Squalius cephalus
GAGCGATGTTTGAGTGATGTGTATATAGATCGAGCGATGATTGAGTGATGTGTATATAGATCGAGCGATGATTGAGTGATGTGTATATAGATCGAGCGATGTTTGAGTGATGTGTATATAGATCGAGCGATGTTTGAGTGATGTGTATATAGATCGAGCGATGTTTGAGTGATGTGTATATAGATCGAGCGATGATTGAGTGATGTGTATATAGATCGAGCGATGTTTGAGTGATGTGTATATAGATCGAGCGATGTTTGAGTGATGTGTATATAGATCGAGCGATGTTTGAGTGATGTGTATATAGATCGAGCGATGTTTGAGTGATGTGTATATAGATCGAGCGATGTTTGAGTGATGTGTATATAGATCGAGCGATGTTTGAGTGATGTGTATATAGATCGAGCGATGATTGAGTGATGTGTATATAGATCGAGTGATGATTGAGTGATGTGTATATAGATCGAGTGATGTTTGAGTGATGTGTATATAGATCGAGCGATGTTTGAGTGATGTGTATATAGATCGAGCGATGTTTGAGTGATGTGTATATAGATCGAGCGATGTTTGAGTGATGTGTATATAGATCGAGCGATGTTTGAGTGATGTGTATATAGATCGAGCGATGTTTGAGTGATGTGTATATAGATCGAGCGATGTTTGAGTGATGTGTATATAGATCGAGCGATGTTTGAGTGATGTGTATATAGATCGAGCGATGTTTGAGTGATGTGTATATTGATCGAGCGATGTTTGAGTGATGTGTATATAGATCGAGCGATGTTTGAGTGATGTGTATATAGATCGAGCGATGTTTGAGTGATGTGTATATAGATCGAGCGATGTTTGAGTGATGTGTATATAGATCGAGCGATGTTTGAGTGATGTGTATATTGATCGAGCGATGTTTGAGTGATGTGTATATAGATCGAGCGATGTTTGAGTGATGTGTATATAGATCGAGCGATGTTTGAGTGATGTGTATATAGATCGAGCGATGTTTGAGTGATGTGTATATAGATCGAGCGATGTTTGAGTGATGTGTATATAGATCGAGCGATGATTGAGTGATGTGTATATAGATCGAGCGATGTTTGAGTGATGTGTATATAGATCGAGTGATGTCTGAGTGATGTGTATATAGATCGAGCGATGTTTGAGTGATGTGTATATAGATCGAGCGATGTGTATATAGATCGAGCGATGTTTGAGTGATGTGTATATAGATCGAGCGATGTTTGAGTGATGTGTATATAGATCGAGCGATGTTTGAGTGATGTGTATATAGATCGAGCGATGTTTGAGTGATGTGTATATAGATCGAGCGATGTTTGAGTGATGTGTATATAGATCGAGTGATGTCTGAGTGATGTGTATATAGATCGAGCGATGTTTGAGTGATGTGTATATAGATCGAGCGATGTTTGAGTGATGTGTATATAGATCGAGTGATGTTTGAGTGATGTGTATATAGATCGAGCGATGTTTGAGTGATGTGTATATAGATCGAGCGATGTTTGAGTGATGTGTATATAGATCGAGCGATGTTTGAGTGATGTGTATATAGATCGAGTGATGTCTGAGTGATGTGTATATAGATCGAGCGATGTGTATATAGATCGAGCGATGTTTGAGTGATGTGTATATAGATCGAGCGATGTTTGAGTGATGTGTATATAGATCGAGCGATGTTTGAGTGATGTGTATATAGATCGAGCGATGTTTGAGTGATGTGTATATAGATCGAGCGATGTTTGAGTGATGTGTATATAGATCGAGCGATGTTTGAGTGATGTGTATATAGATCGAGCGATGTTTGAGTGATGTGTATATAGATCGAGCGATGTTTGAGTGATGTGTATATAGATCGAGCGATGTTTGAGTGATGTGTATATAGATCGAGCGATGATTGAGTGATGTGTATATAGATCGAGCGATGTTTGAGTGATGTGTATATAGATCGAGCGATGTTTGAGTGATGTGTATATAGATCGAGCGATGTTTGAGTGATGTGTATATAGATCGAGCGATGTTTGAGTGATGTGTATATAGATCGAGCGATGATTGAGTGATGTGTATATAGATCGAGCGATGTTTGAGTGATGTGTATATAGATCGAGCGATGTTTGAGTGATGTGTATATAGATCGAGCGATGTTTGAGTGATGTGTATATAGATCGAGCGATGTTTGAGTGATGTGTATATAGATCGAGCGATGTTTGAGTGATGTGTATATAGATCGAGTGATGTCTGAGTGATGTGTATATAGATCGAGCGATGTGTATATAGATCGAGCGATGTTTGAGTGATGTGTATATAGATCGAGCGATGTTTGAGTGATGTGTATATAGATCGAGCGATGTTTGAGTGATGTGTATATAGATCGAGCGATGTTTGAGTGATGTGTATATAGATCGAGTGATGTCTGAGTGATGTGTATATAGATCGAGCGATGTGTATATAGATCGAGCGATGTTTGAGTGATGTGTATATAGATCGAGCGATGTTTGAGTGATGTGTATATAGATCGAGCGATGTTTGAGTGATGTGTATATAGATCGAGCGATGTTTGAGTGATGTGTATATAGATCGAGCGATGTTTGAGTGATGTGTATATAGATCGAGCGATGTTTGAGTGATGTGTATATAGATCGAGCGATGTTTGAGTGATGTGTATATAGATCGAGCGATGTTTGAGTGATGTGTATATAGATCGAGCGATGTTTGAGTGATGTGTATATAGATCGAGCGATGTATGAGTGATGTGTATATAGATCGAGCGATGTTTGAGTGATGTGTATATAGATCGAGCGATGTTTGAGTGATGTGTATATAGATCGAGCGATGTTTGAGTGATGTGTATATAGATCGAGCGATGTTTGAGTGATGTGTATATAGATCGAGCGATGTTTGAGTGATGTGTATATAGATCGAGCGATGTTTGAGTGATGTGTATATAGATCGAGCGATGTATGAGTGATGTGTATATAGATCGAGCGATGATTGAGTGATGTGTATATAGATCGAGCGATGTTTGAGTGATGTGTATATAGATCGAGCGATGTTTGAGTGATGTGTATATAGATCGAGTGATGTTTGAGTGATGTGTATATAGATCGAGCGATGATTGAGTGATGTGTATATAGATCGAGCGATGTTTGAGTGATGTGTATATAGATCGAGCGATGTTTGAGTGATGTGTATATAGATCGAGCGATGTTTGAGTGATGTGTATATAGATCGAGCGATGTTTGAGTGATGTGTATATAGATCGAGTGATGTCTGAGTGATGTGTATATAGATCGAGCGATGTGTATATAGATCGAGCGATGTTTGAGTGATGTGTATATAGATCGAGCGATGTTTGAGTGATGTGTATATAGATCGAGCGATGTTTGAGTGATGTGTATATAGATCGAGCGATGTTTGAGTGATGTGTATATAGATCGAGCGATGTTTGAGTGATGTGTATATAGATCGAGCGATGTATGAGTGATGTGTATATAGATCGAGCGATGTTTGAGTGATGTGTATATAGATCGAGCGATGTTTGAGTGATGTGTATATAGATCGAGCGATGATTGAGTGATGTGTATATAGATCGAGCGATGTTTGAGTGATGTGTATATATAGATCGAGTGATGATTGAGTGATGTGTATATATAGATCGAGCGATGTTTGAGTGATGTGTATATAGATCGAGCGATGTTTGAGTGATGTGTATATAGATCGAGCGATGTTTGAGTGATGTGTATATAGATCGAGCGATGTTTGAGTGATGTGTATATAGATCGAGCGATGTTTGAGTGATGTGTATATAGATCGAGCGATGTATGAGTGATGTGTATATAGATCGAGCGATGATTGAGTGATGTGTATATAGATCGAGCGATGATTGAGTGATGTGTATATAGATCGAGTGATGATTGAGTGATGTGTATATAGATCGAGCGATGTTTGAGTGATGGGTATATAGATCGAGCGATGTTTGAGTGATGTGTATATAGATCGAGCGATGTTTGAGTGATGTGTATATAGATCGAGCGATGTTTGAGTGATGTGTATATAGATCGAGCGATGTTTGAGTGATGTGTATATAGATCGAGCGATGTATGAGTGATGTGTATATAGATCGAGCGATGTTTGAGTGATGTGTATATAGATCGAGCGATGTTTGAGTGATGTGTATATAGATCGAGCGATGTTTGAGTGATGTGTATATAGATCGAGTGATGTGTATATAGATCGAGCGATGTTTGAGTGATGTGTATATAGATCGAGCGATGTTTGAGTGATGTGTATATAGATCGAGCGATGTTTGAGTGATGTGTATATAGATCGAGTGATGATTGAGTGATGTGTATATAGATCGAGCGATGTTTGAGTGATGTGTATATAGATCGAGCGATGTTTGAGTGATGTGTATATAGATCGAGCGATGTTTGAGTGATGGGTATATAGATCGAGCGATGTTTGAGTGATGTGTATATAGATCGAGCGATGTTTGAGTGATGTGTATATAGATCGAGCGATGTTTGAGTGATGTGTATATAGATCGAGCGATGTTTGAGTGATGTGTATATAGATCGAGCGATGTATGAGTGATGTGTATATAGATCGAGCGATGTTTGAGTGATGTGTATATAGATCGAGCGATGTTTGAGTGATGTGTATATAGATCGAGCGATGTTTGAGTGATGTGTATATAGATCGAGTGATGTGTATATAGATCGAGCGATGTTTGAGTGATGTGTATATAGATCGAGCGATGTTTGAGTGATGTGTATATAGATCGAGCGATGTTTGAGTGATGTGTATATAGATCGAGTGATGATTGAGTGATGTGTATATAGATCGAGCGATGTTTGAGTGATGTGTATATAGATCGAGCGATGTTTGAGTGATGTGTATATAGATCGAGTGATGTTTGAGTGATGTGTATATAGATCGAGCGATGTTTGAGTGATGTGTATATAGATCGAGTGATGTATGAGTGATGTGTATATAGATCGAGCGATGTTTGAGTGATGTGTATATAGATCGAGCGATGTTTGAGTGATGTGTATATAGATCGAGCGATGTTTGAGTGATGTGTATATAGATCGAGCGATGTTTGAGTGATGTGTATATAGATCGAGCGATGTTTGAGTGATGTGTATATAGATCGAGCGATGTTTGAGTGATGTGTATATAGATCGAGCGATGTTTGAGTGATGTGTATATAGATCGAGCGATGTATGAGTGATGTGTATATAGATCGAGCGATGTTTGAGTGATGTGTATATAGATCGAGCGATGTTTGAGTGATGTGTATATAGATCGAGTGATGTGTATATAGATCGAGCGATGTTTGAGTGATGTGTATATAGATCGAGCGATGTTTGAGTGATGTGTATATAGATCGAGCGATGTTTGAGTGATGTGTATATAGATCGAGCGATGTTTGAGTGATGTGTATATAGATCGAGTGATGTGTATATAGATCGAGCGATGTTTGAGTGATGTGTATATAGATCGAGTGATGTTTGAGTGATGTGTATATAGATCGAGCGATGTTTGAGTGATGTGTATATAGATCGAGCGATGATTGAGTGATGTGTATATAGATCGAGCGATGTTTGAGTGATGTGTATATAGATCGAGCGATGTCTGAGTGATGTGTATATAGATCGAGCGATGTCTGAGTGATGTGTATATAGATCGAGCGATGTCTGAGTGATGTCTATATAGATCGAGCGATGATTGAGTGATGTGTATATAGATCGAGCGATGTTTGAGTGATGTGTATATAGATCGAGCGATGTTTGAGTGATGTGTATATAGATCGAGCGATGTTTGAGTGATGTGTATATAGATCGAGCGATGTTTGAGTGATGTGTATATAGATCGAGCGATGATTGAGTGATGTGTATATAGATCGAGCGATGTTTGAGTGATGTGTATATAGATCGAGCGATGATTGAGTGATGTGTATATAGATCGAGCGATGTTTGAGTGATGTGTATATAGATCGAGCGATGTTTGAGTGATGTGTATATAGATCGAGTGATGTCTGAGTGATGTGTATATAGATCGAGCGATGTCTGAGTGATGTGTATATAGATCGAGCGATGTTTGAGTGATGTGTATATAGATCGAGCGATGTCTGAGTGATGTGTATATAGATCGAGCGATGTTTGAGTGATGTGTATATAGATCGAGCGATGTTTGAGTGATGTGTATATAGATCGAGCGATGTTTGAGTGATGTGTATATAGATCGAGCGATGTTTGAGTGATGTGTATATAGATCGAGCGATGTTTGAGTGATGTGTATATAGATCGAGCGATGTGTATATAGATCGAGCGATGTGTATATAGATCGAGCGATGTGTATATAGATCGAGCGATGTTTGAGTGATGTGTATATAGATCGAGTGATGTTTGAGTGATGTGTATATAGATCGAGCGATGTTTGAGTGATGTGTATATAGATCGAGCGATGTTTGAGTGATGTGTATATAGATCGAGTGATGTATGAGTGATGTGTATATAGATCGAGCGATGTTTGAGTGATGTGTATATAGATCGAGCGATGTTTGAGTGATGTGTATATAGATCGAGCGATGTTTGAGTGATGTGTATATAGATCGAGCGATGTTTGAGTGATGTGTATATAGATCGAGTGATGTCTGAGTGATGTGTATATAGATCGAGCGATGTTTGAGTGATGTGTATATAGATCGAGCGATGTATGAGTGATGTGTATATAGATCGAGCGATGTTTGAGTGATGTGTATATAGATCGAGCGATGTTTGAGTGATGTGTATATAGATCGAGCGATGTTTGAGTGATGTGTATATAGATCGAGCGATGTTTGAGTGATGTGTATATAGATCGAGTGATGTATGAGTGATGTGTATATAGATCGAGCGATGTTTGAGTGATGTGTATATAGATCGAGCGATGTTTGAGTGATGTGTATATAGATCGAGTGATGTATGAGTGATGTGTATATAGATCGAGCGATGTTTGAGTGATGTGTATATAGATCGAGCGATGTTTGAGTGATGTGTATATAGATCGAGCGATGTTTGAGTGATGTGTATATAGATCGAGCGATGTTTGAGTGATGTGTATATAGATCGAGCGATGTTTGAGTGATGTGTATATAGATCGAGCGATGTTTGAGTGATGTGTATATAGATCGAGCGATGTTTGAGTGATGTGTATATAGATCGAGTGATGTTTGAGTGATGTGTATATAGATCGAGCGATGTATGAGTGATGTGTATATAGATCGAGCGATGTTTGAGTGATGTGTATATAGATCGAGCGATGTTTGAGTGATGTGTATATAGATCGAGCGATGTTTGAGTGATGTGTATATAGATCGAGCGATGTTTGAGTGATGTGTATATAGATCGAGCGATGTTTGAGTGATGTGTATATAGATCGAGCGATGTTTGAGTGATGTGTATATAGATCGAGTGATGTTTGAGTGATGTGTATATAGATCGAGCGATGTTTGAGTGATGTGTATATAGATCGAGCGATGTATGAGTGATGTGTATATAGATCGAGCGATGTTTGAGTGATGTGTATATAGATCGAGCGATGTTTGAGTGATGTGTATATAGATCGAGCGATGTTTGAGTGATGTGTATATAGATCGAGTGATGATTGAGTGATGTGTATAGATCGAGCGATGTTTGAGTGATGTGTATATAGATCGAGCGATGTTTGAGTGATGTGTATATAGATCGAGCGATGTCTGAGTGATGTGTATATAGATCGAGTGATGTCTGAGTGATGTGTATATAGATCGAGCGATGTTTGAGTGATGTGTATATAGATCGAGCGATGTGTATATAGATCGAGCGATGTTTGAGTGATGTGTATATAGATCGAGTGATGTTTGAGTGATGTGTATATAGATCGAGCGATGTTTGAGTGATGTGTATATAGATCGAGCGATGTTTGAGTGATGTGTATATAGATCGAGCGATGTTTGAGTGATGTGTATATAGATCGAGTGATGTCTGAGTGATGTGTATATAGATCGAGCGATGTTTGAGTGATGTGTATATAGATCGAGCGATGTTTGAGTGATGTGTATATAGATCGAGTGATGTTTGAGTGATGTGTATATAGATCGAGCGATGTTTGAGTGATGTGTATATAGATCGAGCGATGTTTGAGTGATGTGTATATAGATCGAGCGATGTTTGAGTGATGTGTATATAGATCGAGTGATGTCTGAGTGATGTGTATATAGATCGAGCGATGTGTATATAGATCGAGCGATGTTTGAGTGATGTGTATATAGATCGAGCGATGTTTGAGTGATGTGTATATAGATCGAGCGATGTTTGAGTGATGTGTATATAGATCGAGCGATGTGTATATAGATCGAGCGATGTTTGAGTGATGTGTATATAGATCGAGCGATGTTTGAGTGATGTGTATATAGATCGAGCGATGTTTGAGTGATGTGTATATAGATCGAGCGATGTTTGAGTGATGTGTATATAGATCGAGCGATGTTTGAGTGATGTGTATATAGATCGAGCGATGATTGAGTGATGTGTATATAGATCGAGCGATGTTTGAGTGATGTGTATATAGATCGAGCGATGTTTGAGTGATGTGTATATAGATCGAGCGATGTTTGAGTGATGTGTATATAGATCGAGCGATGTTTGAGTGATGTGTATATAGATCGAGCGATGTTTGAGTGATGTGTATATAGATCGAGCGATGTTTGAGTGATGTGTATATAGATCGAGCGATGTTTGAGTGATGTGTATATAGATCGAGCGATGTTTGAGTGATGTGTATATAGATCGAGCGATGTTTGAGTGATGTGTATATAGATCGAGCGATGTTTGAGTGATGTGTATATAGATCGAGCGATGTTTGAGTGATGTGTATATAGATCGAGCGATGTTTGAGTGATGTGTATATAGATCGAGCGATGATTGAGTGATGTGTATATAGATCGAGCGATGTTTGAGTGATGTGTATATAGATCGAGCGATGTTTGAGTGATGTGTATATAGATCGAGCGATGTTTGAGTGATGTGTATATAGATCGAGCGATGTTTGAGTGATGTGTATATAGATCGAGCGATGTTTGAGTGATGTGTATATAGATCGAGTGATGTCTGAGTGATGTGTATATAGATCGAGCGATGTGTATATAGATCGAGCGATGTTTGAGTGATGTGTATATAGATCGAGCGATGTTTGAGTGATGTGTATATAGATCGAGCGATGTTTGAGTGATGTGTATATAGATCGAGCGATGTTTGAGTGATGTGTATATAGATCGAGTGATGTCTGAGTGATGTGTATATAGATCGAGCGATGTGTATATAGATCGAGCGATGTTTGAGTGATGTGTATATAGATCGAGCGATGTTTGAGTGATGTGTATATAGATCGAGCGATGTTTGAGTGATGTGTATATAGATCGAGCGATGTTTGAGTGATGTGTATATAGATCGAGCGATGTTTGAGTGATGTGTATATAGATCGAGCGATGTTTGAGTGATGTGTATATAGATCGAGCGATGTTTGAGTGATGTGTATATAGATCGAGCGATGTTTGAGTGATGTGTATATAGATCGAGCGATGTATGAGTGATGTGTATATAGATCGAGCGATGTTTGAGTGATGTGTATATAGATCGAGCGATGTTTGAGTGATGTGTATATAGATCGAGCGATGTTTGAGTGATGTGTATATAGATCGAGCGATGTTTGAGTGATGTGTATATAGATCGAGCGATGTTTGAGTGATGTGTATATAGATCGAGCGATGTTTGAGTGATGTGTATATAGATCGAGCGATGTTTGAGTGATGTGTATATAGATCGAGCGATGTATGAGTGATGTGTATATAGATCGAGCGATGATTGAGTGATGTGTATATAGATCGAGCGATGTTTGAGTGATGTGTATATAGATCGAGCGATGTTTGAGTGATGTGTATATAGATCGAGTGATGTTTGAGTGATGTGTATATAGATCGAGCGATGATTGAGTGATGTGTATATAGATCGAGCGATGTTTGAGTGATGTGTATATAGATCGAGCGATGTTTGAGTGATGTGTATATAGATCGAGCGATGTTTGAGTGATGTGTATATAGATCGAGCGATGTTTGAGTGATGTGTATATAGATCGAGTGATGTCTGAGTGATGTGTATATAGATCGAGCGATGTGTATATAGATCGAGCGATGTTTGAGTGATGTGTATATAGATCGAGCGATGTTTGAGTGATGTGTATATAGATCGAGCGATGTTTGAGTGATGTGTATATAGATCGAGCGATGTTTGAGTGATGTGTATATAGATCGAGCGATGTTTGAGTGATGTGTATATAGATCGAGCGATGTTTGAGTGATGTGTATATAGATCGAGCGATGTTTGAGTGATGTGTATATAGATCGAGCGATGTATGAGTGATGTGTATATAGATCGAGCGATGTTTGAGTGATGTGTATATAGATCGAGCGATGTTTGAGTGATGTGTATATAGATCGAGCGATGATTGAGTGATGTGTATATAGATCGAGTGATGTTTGAGTGATGTGTATATATAGATCGAGCGATGATTGAGTGATGTGTATATAGATCGAGCGATGTTTGAGTGATGTGTATATAGATCGAGCGATGTTTGAGTGATGTGTATATAGATCGAGCGATGTTTGAGTGATGTGTATATAGATCGAGCGATGTTTGAGTGATGTGTATATAGATCGAGCGATGTTTGAGTGATGTGTATATAGATCGAGCGATGTATGAGTGATGTGTATATAGATCGAGCGATGATTGAGTGATGTGTATATAGATCGAGCGATGATTGAGTGATGTGTATATAGATCGAGTGATGATTGAGTGATGTGTATATAGATCGAGCGATGTTTGAGTGATGGGTATATAGATCGAGCGATGTTTGAGTGATGTGTATATAGATCGAGCGATGTTTGAGTGATGTGTATATAGATCGAGCGATGTTTGAGTGATGTGTATATAGATCGAGCGATGTTTGAGTGATGTGTATATAGATCGAGCGATGTATGAGTGATGTGTATATAGATCGAGCGATGTTTGAGTGATGTGTATATAGATCGAGCGATGTTTGAGTGATGTGTATATAGATCGAGCGATGTTTGAGTGATGTGTATATAGATCGAGTGATGTGTATATAGATCGAGCGATGTTTGAGTGATGTGTATATAGATCGAGCGATGTTTGAGTGATGTGTATATAGATCGAGCGATGTTTGAGTGATGTGTATATAGATCGAGTGATGATTGAGTGATGTGTATATAGATCGAGCGATGTTTGAGTGATGTGTATATAGATCGAGCGATGTTTGAGTGATGTGTATATAGATCGAGTGATGTTTGAGTGATGTGTATATAGATCGAGCGATGTTTGAGTGATGTGTATATAGATCGAGTGATGTATGAGTGATGTGTATATAGATCGAGCGATGTTTGAGTGATGTGTATATAGATCGAGCGATGTTTGAGTGATGTGTATATAGATCGAGCGATGTTTGAGTGATGTGTATATAGATCGAGCGATGTTTGAGTGATGTGTATATAGATCGAGCGATGTTTGAGTGATGTGTATATAGATCGAGCGATGTTTGAGTGATGTGTATATAGATCGAGCGATGTTTGAGTGATGTGTATATAGATCGAGCGATGTATGAGTGATGTGTATATAGATCGAGCGATGTTTGAGTGATGTGTATATAGATCGAGCGATGTTTGAGTGATGTGTATATAGATCGAGCGATGTTTGAGTGATGTGTATATAGATCGAGTGATGTGTATATAGATCGAGCGATGTTTGAGTGATGTGTATATAGATCGAGCGATGTTTGAGTGATGTGTATATAGATCGAGCGATGTTTGAGTGATGTGTATATAGATCGAGCGATGTTTGAGTGATGTGTATATAGATCGAGTGATGTGTATATAGATCGAGCGATGTTTGAGTGATGTGTATATAGATCGAGTGATGTTTGAGTGATGTGTATATAGATCGAGCGATGTTTGAGTGATGTGTATATAGATCGAGCGATGATTGAGTGATGTGTATATAGATCGAGCGATGTTTGAGTGATGTGTATATAGATCGAGCGATGTCTGAGTGATGTGTATATAGATCGAGCGATGTCTGAGTGATGTGTATATAGATCGAGCGATGTCTGAGTGATGTCTATATAGATCGAGCGATGATTGAGTGATGTGTATATAGATCGAGCGATGTTTGAGTGATGTGTATATAGATCGAGCGATGTTTGAGTGATGTGTATATAGATCGAGCGATGTTTGAGTGATGTGTATATAGATCGAGCGATGTTTGAGTGATGTGTATATAGATCGAGCGATGATTGAGTGATGTGTATATAGATCGAGCGATGTTTGAGTGATGTGTATATAGATCGAGCGATGATTGAGTGATGTGTATATAGATCGAGCGATGTTTGAGTGA
>NC_137135.1:37841187-37856187 GCF_949319135.1 Squalius cephalus
AAACCTGACTGATCTAGAGAAGATCTGTGTGGAGGAGTGGGCCAACATCCCTCCTCAGTGTGTGCAAACCTGGTGAAAAACTACAGGAAACGTTTGACCTCTGTAATTGCAAACAAAGGCTACTGTACCAAATATTAACATTGATTTTCTCAGGTGTTCAAATACTTATTTGCAGCTGTATCATACAAATAAATAGTTAAAAAATCATATATTGTGATTTCTGGATTTTTTTTTTTTAGATTATGTCTCTCACAGTGGACATGCACCTACGATGACCATTTCAGACCCCTCCATGATTTCTAAGTGGGAGAACTTGCAAAATAGCAGGGTGTTCAAATACTTATTTTCCTCACTGTATATGAGTCAGTGAATCATATCTATGAGTCAGTGAATCATATCTGTGAGTCAGTGAATCATATCTGTGAGTCAGTGAATCATATCTATGAGTCAGTGAATCATATCTGTGAGTCAGTGAATCATATCTGTGAGTCAGTGAATCATATCTGTGAGTCAATGAATCATATCTGTGTGTCATTGAATGAGTCAGTCTGCAGTTCCTCTCCTCACCAGCAGACAGCAGCAGTGACCCGCCGTTATCTGTGTGTGTGTGTGTGTGTGTGTGTGTGTGTGTGTGTGTGTGTGTGTGTGTGTGTGTGTGTTCGCAGTGGGCCTGGAGGCCTTGCAGGAGGGCAGAGGGATCAATTGCTCTGGTAATTTAAGAGCCTAAAGAGCAAGTAATACCTAAACAATGAGCCCAGCGCGAGTGTGTGTGTGTGTGTGTGTGTGTGTTGGGGGCTAAAGGAGACAGTCTGCCTGGCTGCATTTAATCTCATCATCAGAGACCCTCCGTTTACCTCACAGGCTGACTCTCTCACACACACACACACACACACACACACACACACACACACACACACACACAGCGAGTGTAAAGGTGGTTCTCTTTTCCTCTGCCTGTCGCCATGGAGACCTGATAGGATCACAGTGACAGGGTTCGGGTCAGTTTGGGGTTTCTAAGTTTCCACTGGAGGAATCTCTACAATACTCTCTTTATGAGTCCGACAAACCGTTATGATCTTACACTCTACTGGGCTTTGAAGACGCAGGAGTAAAGGTGACTGTAGTTTAAACTGAAGCGAACACACACAACACACACACACATGCACACACACACACAAATCATGTTTCATTCTACCACTGAAAAAAGCCCTTTTACAACACATACGACAAAAACGTGTTGGTAAATCATAAATATGATATAAAAACTGAAATATGAGATGAAAAATTGAAATGATGACTTAAAAAGTTGAAATTGACAAAACGCTATCATTTTATAAAAAGGTCAGAATTATTTCATTAGTATGATATAATTTTTATCACTTTAATATAATTTTTTTAAACTGAAATGATAATTTTGACTTTTTATTGTCATAGTTGACTTGAGTAATAATTTTGACAGTCTCATAATTATTATGGCTCAGAATTCCAACTCATGTCATAGTTGTAGTTTATGAGAGCGTGTGTGTGTGTGTGTGTGTGTGTGTGCGCGAGTGTGCATGTGTGTGTGCATGTGTGTTATGTGGCTCATTAATGTCAGGTCAGTTTCTGCAGAACTAAATAAACTCAATGCAAGTTTTTGTTCCCTAGACGTTTATCGTGAAGAAATGAAGAGCAGGATTCATAATCCTCAACATCACCACATGACCATTTCATAAATTAATAATCAATAGCATTTTATCCAACTACTGTAAGTATATTCGCACACCTCAACCGCGCGAGTGTTTATATCACACACAGTCTGATAAATCTGACTATAAGGCATAAAGATATTACGGTATTATAAACATGAACATCATGATTGTGTGCTCTGTGAAAAGCTCCACTAATACATCTGAACTTATTCTCAAACACACGCGCATTATTCACACACTCCCCGCGCCTCCACACACACTCCCGCGCCTCAAAACACTCCTCACACACTCCCCGCGCCTCCACACACTCCTCACACACTCCCCTCGCCTCCACACACTCCCCTCGCCTCCACACACTCCCCTCGCCTCAAAACACTCCTCACACACTCCCCGCGCCTCCACACACTCCCCGCGCCTCCACACACTCCCCTCGCCTCCACACACTCCCCTCGCCTCAAAACACTCCTCACACACTCCCCGCGCCTCCACACACTCCCCTCGCCTCCACACACTCCCCTCGCCTCCACACACTCCCCTCGCCTCAAAACACTCCTCACACACTCCCCGCGCCTCCACACACTCCCCGCGCCTCCACACACTCCCCTCGCCTCCACACACTCCCCTCGCCTCAAAACACTCCTCACACACTCCCCTCGCCTCCACACACTCCCCGCGCCTCCACACACTCCCCTCGCCTCCACACACTCCCCTCGCCTCAAAACACTCCTCACACACTCCCCGCGCATCCACACACTCCCCGCGCCTCCACACACTCCCCTCGCCTCCACACACTCCCCTCAAAACACTCCTCACACACTCCCCGCGCCGCCACACACTCCCCGCGCATCCACACACTCCCCGCGCATCCACACACTCCCCGCGCCTCCACACACTCCCCGCGCCTCCACACACTCCCCGCGCCTCCACACACTCCCCACACACTCCCCGCGCCTCCACACACTCCCCGCGCCTCCACACACTCCCCGCGCCTCCACACACTCCCCTCGCCTCCACACACTCCCCTCAAAACACTCCTCACACACTCCCCGCGCCTCCACACACTCCCCGCGCATCCACACACTCCCCGTGCCTCCACACACTCACCGCGCCTCAACACACTCGTGCCTCAACACACTCCCCGCGCCTCAACACACTTCTCACACACTCCCCGCGCCTCCACACACTCCCCGCGCCTCAACACACTCGTGCCTCCACACACTCACCGCGCCTCCACACACTCCCCTCGCCTCCACACACTCCCCTCGCCTCAAAACACTCCTCACACACTCCCCGCGCCTCCACACACTCCCAGCGCATCCACACACTCCCCTCGCCTCCACACACTCCTCTCGCCTCAAAACACTCCTCACACACTCCCCGCGCCTCCACACACTCCCCGCGCATCCACACACTCCCCTCGCCTCCACACACTCCCCTCGCCTCAAAACACTCCTCACACACTCCCCGCGCCTCCACACACTCCCCGCGCCTCCACACACTCCCCGCGCATCCACACACTCACCGCGCCTCCACACACTCCCCTCGCCTCCACACACTCCCCTCGCCTCCACACATTCCCCTCGCCTCCACACACTCCCCACGCCTCCACACACTCCCCTCGCCTCCACACACTCCCCTCGCCTCAAAACACTCCTCACACACTCCCCGCGCCTCCACACACTCTCCACACACTCCCCGCGCCTCCACACACTCCCCGCGCCTCCACACACTCTCCACACACTCCCCGCGCCTCCACACACTCCCCGCGCCTCCACACACTCCCCGCGCCTCCACACACTCCCCGCGCCTCCACACACTCCCCTCAAAACACTCCTCACACACTCCCCGCGCCTCCACACACTCCCCGCGCCTCCACACACTCCCCGCGCCTCCACACAATCCCCTCAAAACACTCCTCACACACTCCCCGCGCCTCCACACACTCCCCGCGCCTCCACACACTCGTGCCTCCACACACTCACCGCGCCTCAACACACTTCTCACACACTCCCCGCGCCTCCACACACTCCCCGCGCCTCAACACACTCGTGCCTCCACACACTCCCCTCGCCTCCACACACTCCTCTCGCCTCAAAACACTCCTCACACACTCCCCGCCTCCACACACTCCCCGCGCCTCCACACACTCCCCTCGCCTCAAAACACTCCTCACACACTCCCCGCGCCTCCACACTCCCCGCGCATCCACACACTCCCCTCGCCTCCACACACTCCTCTCGCCTCAAAACACTCCTCACACACTCCCCGCGCCTCCACACACTCCCCGCGCATCCACACACTCCCCTCGCCTCCACACACTCCCCTCGCCTCAAAACACTCCTCACACACTCCCCGCGCCTCCACACACTCCCCGCGCATCCACACACTCCCCGCGCCTCCACACACTCCCCGCGCCTCCACACACTCCCCTCGCCTCCACACACTCCCCTCGCCTCCACACACTCCCCTCGCCTCAAAACACTCCTCACACACTCCCCGCGCCTCCACACACTCCCCGCGCCTCCACACACTCCCCTCGCCTCCACACACTCCCCTCGCCTCAAAACACTCCTCACACACTCCCCTCGCCTCCACACACTCCCCGCGCCTCCACACACTCCCCTCGCCTCCACACACTCCCCTCGCCTCAAAACACTCCTCACACACTCCCCGCGCATCCACACACTCCCCGCGCCTCCACACACTCCCCTCGCCTCCACACACTCCCCTCAAAACACTCCTCACACACTCCCCGCGCCGCCACACACTCCCCGCGCATCCACACACTCCCCGCGCATCCACACACTCCCCGCGCCTCCACACACTCCCCGCGCCTCCACACACTCCCCGCGCCTCCACACACTCCCCACACACTCCCCGCGCCTCCACACACTCCCCGCGCCTCCACACACTCCCCGCGCCTCCACACACTCCCCTCGCCTCCACACACTCCCCTCAAAACACTCCTCACACACTCCCCGCGCCTCCACACACTCCCCGCGCATCCACACACTCCCCGTGCCTCCACACACTCACCGCGCCTCAACACACTCGTGCCTCAACACACTCCCCGCGCCTCAACACACTTCTCACACACTCCCCGCGCCTCCACACACTCCCCGCGCCTCAACACACTCGTGCCTCCACACACTCACCGCGCCTCCACACACTCCCCTCGCCTCCACACACTCCCCTCGCCTCCACACACTCCCCTCGCCTCAAAACACTCCTCACACACTCCCCGCGCCTCCACACACTCCCAGCGCATCCACACACTCCCCTCGCCTCCACACACTCCTCTCGCCTCAAAACACTCCTCACACACTCCCCGCGCCTCCACACACTCCCCGCGCATCCACACACTCCCCTCGCCTCCACACACTCCCCTCGCCTCAAAACACTCCTCACACACTCCCCGCGCCTCCACACACTCCCCGCGCCTCCACACACTCCCCGCGCATCCACACACTCACCGCGCCTCCAAACACTCCCCTCGCCTCCACACACTCCCCTCGCCTCCACACATTCCCCTCGCCTCCACACACTCCCCACGCCTCCACACACTCCCCTCGCCTCCACACACTCCCCTCGCCTCAAAACACTCCTCACACACTCCCCGCGCCTCCACACACTCCCCGCGCCTCCACACACTCTCCACACACTCCCCGCGCCTCCACACACTCCCCGCGCCTCCACACACTCTCCACACACTCCCCGCGCCTCCACACAATCCCCTCAAAACACTCCTCACACACTCCCCGCGCCTCCACACACTCCCCGCGCCTCCACACACTCGTGCCTCCACACACTCACCGCGCCTCAACACACTTCTCACACACTCCCCGCGCCTCCACACACTCCCCGCGCCTCAACACACTCGTGCCTCCACACACTCCCCTCGCCTCCACACACTCCTCTCGCCTCAAAACACTCCTCACACACTCCCCGCCTCCACACACTCCCCGCGCCTCCACACACTCCCCGCGCCTCCACACACTCCCCTCGCCTCAAAACACTCCTCACACACTCCCCGCGCCTCCACACTCCCCGCGCATCCACACACTCCCCTCGCCTCCACACACTCCTCTCGCCTCAAAACACTCCTCACACACTCCCCGCGCCTCCACACACTCCCCGCGCATCCACACACTCCCCTCGCCTCCACACACTCCCCTCGCCTCAAAACACTCCTCACACACTCCCCGCGCCTCCACACACTCCCCGCGCATCCACACACTCACCGCGCCTCCACACACTCCCCGCGCCTCCACACACTCCCCGCGCCTCCACACACTCCCCTCGCCTCCACACACTCCCCTCGCCTCCACACACTCCCCTCGCCTCCACACACTCCCCTCGCCTCAAAACACTCCTCACACACTCCCCGCGCCTCCACACACTCCCCGCGCCTCCACACACTCCTCACACACTCCCCGCGCCTCCACACACTCCCCGCGCCTCCACACACTCCCCGCGCCTCCACACACTCCCCGCGCCTCCACACACTCCCCTCAAAACACTCCTCACACACTCCCCGCGCCTCCACACACTCCCCGCGCCTCCACACACTCGTGCCTCCACACACTCACCGCGCCTCAACACACTTCTCACACACTCCCCGCGCCTCCACACACTCCCCGCGCCTCAACACACTCGTGCCTCCACACACTCCCCTCGCCTCCACACACTCCTCTCGCCTCAAAACACTCCTCACACACTCCCCGCGCCTCCACACACTCCCCGCGCCTCCACACACTCCCCGCGCCTCCACACACTCCCCGCGCCTCCACACACTCCCCTCGCCTCCACACACTCCCCTCAAAACACTCCTCACACACTCCCCACGCCTCCACACACTCCCCGTGCCTCCACACACTCCCCGCGCCTCCACACACTCCCCGCGCCTCCACACACTCCCCGCGCCTCCACACACTCCCCGCGCCTCCACACACTCCCCGCGCCTCCACACACTCCCCTCGCCTCCACACACTCCCCTCAAAACACTCCTCACACACTCCCCGCGCCTCCACACACTCCCCGAGCATCCACACACTCCCCGCGCCTCCACACACTCGTGCCTCCACACACTCACCGCGCCTCAACACACTCGTGCCTCAACACACTCGTGCCTCCCCACGCCTCCACACACTCCTCACACACTCCCCGCGCCTCCACACACTCCCCGCGCCTCAACACACTCGTGCCTCCACACACTCCCCTCGCCTCCACACACTCCTCTCGCCTCAAAACACTTCTCACACACTCCCCGCGCCTCCACACACTCCCCGCGCCTCCACACACTCCCCGCGCCTCAACACACTCGTGCCTCCACACACTCCCCTCGCCTCCACACACTCCTCTCGCCTCAAAACACTCCTCACACACTCCCCGCCTCCACACACTCCCCGCGCCTCCACACACTCCCCGCGCCTCCACACACTCCCCTCGCCTCAAAACACTCCTCACACACTCCCCGCGCCTCCACACTCCCCGCGCATCCACACACTCCCCTCGCCTCCACACACTCCTCTCGCCTCAAAACACTCCTCACACACTCCCCGCGCCTCCACACACTCCCCGCGCATCCACACACTCCCCTCGCCTCCACACACTCCCCTCGCCTCAAAACACTCCTCACACACTCCCCGCGCCTCCACACACTCCCCGCGCATCCACACACTCACCGCGCCTCCACACACTCCCCGCGCCTCCACACACTCCCCGCGCCTCCACACACTCCCCTCGCCTCCACACACTCCCCTCGCCTCCACACACTCCCCTCGCCTCCACACACTCCCCTCGCCTCAAAACACTCCTCACACACTCCCCGCGCCTCCACACACTCCCCGCGCCTCCACACACTCCTCACACACTCCCCGCGCCTCCACACACTCCCCGCGCCTCCACACACTCCCCGCGCCTCCACACACTCCCCTCAAAACACTCCTCACACACTCCCCGCGCCTCCACACACTCCCCGCGCCTCCACACACTCGTGCCTCCACACACTCACCGCGCCTCAACACACTTCTCACACACTCCCCGCGCCTCCACACACTCCCCGCGCCTCAACACACTCGTGCCTCCACACACTCCCCTCGCCTCCACACACTCCTCTCGCCTCAAAACACTCCTCACACACTCCCCGCGCCTCCACACACTCCCCGCGCCTCCACACACTCCCCGCGCCTCCACACACTCCCCGCGCCTCCACACACTCCCCGCGCCTCCACACACTCCCCTCAAAACACTCCTCACACACTCCCCACGCCTCCACACACTCCCCGCGCCTCCACACACTCCCCGCGCCTCCACACACTCCCCGCGCCTCCACACACTCCCCGCGCCTCCACACACTCCCCGCGCCTCCACACACTCCCCTCGCCTCCACACACTCCCCTCAAAACACTCCTCACACACTCCCCGCGCCTCCACACACTCCCCGAGCATCCACACACTCCCCGCGCCTCCACACACTCGTGCCTCCACACACTCACCGCGCCTCAACACACTCGTGCCTCAACACACTCGTGCCTCCCCACGCCTCAACACACTTCTCACACACTCCCCGCGCCTCCACACACTCCCCGCGCCTCAACACACTCGTGCCTCCACACACTCCCCTCGCCTCCACACACTCCTCTCGCCTCAAAACACTCCTCACACACTCCCCGCCTCCACACACTCCCCGCGCCTCCACACACTCCCCTCGCCTCAAAACACTCCTCACACACTCCCCGCGCCTCCACACTCCCCGCGCATCCACACACTCCCCTCGCCTCCACACACTCCTCTCGCCTCAAAACACTCCTCACACACTCCCCGCGCCTCCACACACTCCCCGCGCATCCACACACTCCCCTCGCCTCCACACACTCCCCTCGCCTCAAAACACTCCTCACACACTCCCCGCGCCTCCACACACTCCCCGCGCATCCACACACTCCCCGCGCCTCCACACACTCCCCTCGCCTCCACACACTCCCCTCGCCTCCACACACTCCCCTCGCCTCCACACACTCCCCTCGCCTCCACACACTCCCCTCGCCTCAAAACACTCCTCACACACTCCCCGCGCCTCCACACACTCCCCGCGCCTCCACACACTCCTCACACACTCCCCGCGCCTCCACACACTCCCCGCGCCTCCACACACTCCCCGCGCCTCCACACACTCCCCGCGCCTCCACACACTCCCCTCAAAACACTCCTCACACACTCCCCGCGCCTCCACACACTCCCCGCGCCTCCACACACTCGTGCCTCCACACACTCACCGCGCCTCAACACGCCTCCACACACTCCCCGCGCCTCAACACACTCGTGCCTCCACACACTCCCCTCGCCTCCACACACTCCTCTCGCCTCAAAACACTCCTCACACACTCCCCGCGCCTCCACACACTCCCCGCGCCTCCACACACTCCCCGCGCCTCCACACACTCCCCGCGCCTCCACACACTCCCCTCGCCTCCACACACTCCCCTCAAAACACTCCTCACACACTCCCCACGCCTCCACACACTCCCCGCGCCTCCACACACTCCCCGCGCCTCCACACACTCCCCGCGCCTCCACACACTCCCCGCGCCTCCACACACTCCCCTCGCCTCCACACACTCCCCTCAAAACACTCCTCACACACTCCCCGCGCCTCCACACACTCCCCGAGCATCCACACACTCCCCGCGCCTCCACACACTCGTGCCTCCACACACTCACCGCGCCTCAACACACTCGTGCCTCAACACACTTCTCACACACTCCCCGCGCCTCCACACACTCCCCGCGCCTCAACACACTCGTGCCTCCACACACTCACCGCGCCTCAACACACTCGTGCCTCAACACACTCGTGCCTCCCCACGCCTCCACACACTCCTCACACACTCCCCGCTTATATTTATTAACTCTCACGGACCGCGTCGACACGCGCAACCACACACGTCTCTAGCGAGACGTTACCTGTGTATTTCCTCTCATCGGAGAGGGTGTTTTCTGCCGCGGGTCTAACTGTCAACAGGCTGCGCTCCAGACTGACCCCACATCACGTTGATATGTTGCTTTTTTTAAATAAAAATTAGAGGAGGTGTTGAGGAAGGGCTCCTATTTTTATTTAACGAAAAATCTTAGTCTAACGGAAAAAAAAATTGCCGGTTTTTGAAAGCTTTGTTCAAACGGATTCAGTGTTTTCTTTTTGTCATCTTAATTTGTTAATTATTTAAGTTTAAAAAATATATTTAGTGTAGGCCTATTTTGTTTTTTTTTTGTATTATTTTATTCTGTTATTCTTATTCTGTTATTCTGTCACACTCCTCACACACTCCCCACGCCTCAACACACACCTCCACACACTCCCCACGCCTCAACACACTCCTCAACACACTCCTCAACACACTCCTCAACACACTCCTCAACACACTCCTCAACACACTCCTCAACACACTCCTCAACACACTCCTCAACACACTCCTCAACACACTCCTCAACACACTCCTCAACACACTCCTCAACACACTCCCCGCGCCTCAACACACTCCTCACACACTCCTCACACACTCCTCACACACTCCCCACACCTCCACACACTCCCCACGCCTCCACACACTCCCCACGCCTCAACACACTCCTCAACACACTCCTCAACACACTCCTCAACACACTCCTCAACACACTCCTCAACACACTCCTCAACACACTCCTCAACACACTCCTCAACACACTCCTCAACACACTCCTCAACACACTCCTCAACACACTCCTCAACACACTCCTCAACACACTCCTCAACACACTCCTCAACACACTCCTCCACACACTCCTCCACACACTCCTCCACACACTCCTCCACACACTCCCCACGCCTCAACACACTCCTCCACACACTCCTCCACACACTCCTCCACACACTCCTCCACACACTCCTCCACACACTCCTCCACACACTCCTCCACACACTCCTCCACACACTCCTCCACACACTCCTCACATCTCCACGCCTCCACACACTCCCCACGCCTCAACACACTCCTCAACACACTCCTCAACACACTCCTCAACACACTCCTCAACACACTCCTCAACACACTCCTCAACACACTCCTCAACACACTCCTCAACACACTCCTCAACACACTCCTCAACACACTCCTCAACACACTCCTCAACACACTCCTCCACACACTCCTCCACACACTCCTCCACACACTCCTCCACACACTCCCCACGCCTCAACACACTCCTCCACACACTCCTCCACACACTCCTCCACACACTCCTCCACACACTCCTCCACACACTCCTCCACACACTCCTCCACACACTCCTCCACACACTCCTCCACACACTCCTCCACACACTCCTCCACACACTCCTCACATCTCCACGCCTCCACACACTCCCCACGCCTCAACACACTCCTCAACACACTCCTCAACACACTCCTCAACACACTCCTCAACACACTCCTCAACACACTCCTCAACACACTCCTCAACACACTCCTCAACACACTCCTCAACACACTCCTCCACACACTCCCCGCGCCTCCACACACTCCTCACAGCCTCCACACACTCCTCCACACACTCCTCCACACACTCCTCCACACACTCCTCCACACACTCCTCCACACACTCCTCCACACACTCCTCCACACACTCCCCGCGCCTCAACACACTCCTCACACACTCCCCGCGCTTCCACACACTCCTCACACACTCCTCACACCTCCACACACTCCCCACGCCTCAACACACTCCTCCACACACTCCTCACACACTCCTCACACACTCCTCACACACTCCCCGCGCCTCCACACACTCCTCACACACTCCCCGCGCCTCAACACACTTCTCAACACACTCCTCCACACACTCCTCACACACTCCCCGCGCCTCCACACACTCCTCACACACTCCTCACATCTCCACGCCTCCACACACCTCCACACACTCCTCACACACTCCCCGCGCCTCAACACACTTCTCAACACACTCCTCCACACACTCCTCACACACTCCCCGCGCCTCCACACACTCCTCACACACTCCTCACATCTCCATGCCTCCACACACCTCCACACACTCCCCGCGCCTCAACACACTCCTCAACACACTCCTCAACACACTCCTCAACACACTCCTCAACACACTCCTCAACACACTCCTCAACACACTCCTCAACACACTCCTCAACACACTCCTCAACACACTCCTCAACACACTCCTCAACACACTCCTCCACACACTCCTCCACACACTCCTCCACACACTCCTCCACACACTCCTCCAAACACTCCTCCACACACTCCTCCACACACTCCTCCACACACTCCCCGCGCCTCAACACACTCCTCACACACTCCCCGCGCTTCCACACACTCCTCACACACTCCTCACACCTCGACACACTCCCCAAGCCTCATCACACTCCTCCACACACTCCTCACACACTCCTCACACACTCCCCGCGCCTCCACACACTCCTCACACACTCCCCGCGCCTCAACACACTTCTCAACACACTCCTCCACACACTCCTCACACACTCCCCGCGCCTCCACACACTCCTCACACACTCCTCACATCTCCACGCCTCCACACACCTCCACACACTCCTCACACACTCCTCACACACTCCCCGCGCCTCAACACACTTCTCAACACACTTCTCAACACACTTCTCAACACACTTCTCAACACACTCCTCACACACTCCCCGCGCCTCCACACACTCCTCACACACTCCTCACATCTCCATGCCTCCACACACTCCTCACACACTCCCCGCGCCTCAACACACTTCTCAACACACTCCTCCACACACTCCTCACACACTCCCCGCGCCTCCACACACTCCTCACACACTCCTCACATCTCCACGCCTCCACACACCTCCACACACTCCTCACACACTCCCCGCGCCTCAACACACTTCTCAACACACTCCTCCACACACTCCTCACACACTCCCCGCGCCTCCACACACTCCTCACACACTCCTCACATCTCCATGCCTCCACACACCTCCACACACTCCCCACGCCTCAACACACTCCTCAACACACTCCTCAACACACTCCTCAACACACTCCTCAACACACTCCTCAACACACTCCTCAACACACTCCTCAACACACTCCTCAACACACTCCTCAACACACTCCTCAACACACTCCTCAACACACTCCTCCACACACTCCTCCACACACTCCTCCACACACTCCTCACACACTCCTCCACACACTCCTCCACACACTCCTCCACACACTCCTCCACACACTCCTCCACACACTCCTCACATCTCCACGCCTCCACACACTCCTCCACACGCCTCCACACACCTCCACACACTACCCACGCCTCAACACACTCCTCCACACACTCCTCACACACTCCTCACATCTCCACACACCTCCACACACCTCCACACACTCCCCGCGCCTCCACACACTCCCCGCGCCTCAACACACTCCTCAACACACTCCTCCACACACTCCTCAACACACTCCCCGCGCCTCAACACACTCCTCACACACTCCTCACATCTCCACACACCTCCACACACTCCCCGCGCCTCCACACACCTCCACACACTCCCCGCGCCTCCACACACTCCTCCACACACTCCTCCACACACTCCTCCACACACTCCTCCACACACTCCTCCACACACTCCTCCACACACTCCTCCACACACTCCTCCACACACTCCTCCACACACTCCTCCACACACTCCTCCCGCCTCCACACACTCCCCACGCCTCCACACACTCCTCACACACTCCCCACGCCTCCACACGCCTCCACACACTCCCCACGCCTCAACACACTCCTCCACACACTCCTCACACACTCCTCACATCTCCACACACCTCCACACACTCCCCGCGCCTCCACACACTCCCCACGCCTCCACACACTCCTCACACACTCCCCACGCCTCCACACACCTCCACACACTCCCCACGCCTCAACACACTCCTCCACACACTCCTCACACACTCCTCACACACTCCTCACACACTCCTCACACACTCCTCACACCTCCACACACTCCTCACACACTCCCCGCGCCTCCACACACTCCCCGCGCCTCCACACACTCCCCACGCCTCCACACACTCCTCACACACTCCCCACGCCTCCACACGCCTCCACACACTCCCCACGCCTCAACACACTCCTCCACACACTCCTCACACACTCCTCACACACTCCTCACACACTCCTCACACACTCCTCACACACTCCTCACACACTCCTCACACACTCCTCACATCTCCACACGCCTCCACACACTCCCCGCGCCTCCACACACTCCCCACGCCTCCACACACTCCTCACACACTCCCCACGCCTCCACACACCTCCACACACTCCCCACGCCTCAACACACTCCTCCACACACTCCTCACACACTCCTCACATCTCCACACACCTCCACACACTCCTCACACACTCCTCACACACTCCCCGCGCCTCCACACACCTCCACACACTCCCCACGCCTCAACACACTCCTCCACACACTCCTCCACACACTCCTCCACACACTCCTCCACACACTCCTCACACACTCCTCACACACTCCTCACACACTCCTCACACACTCCTCACATCTCCACACACCTCCACACACTCCTCACACACTCCTCACACACTCCCCGCGCCTCCACACACCTCCACACACTCCCCACGCCTCAACACACTCCTCCACACACTCCTCCACACACTCCTCCACACACTCCTCCACACACTCCTCCACACACTCCTCCACACACTCCTCACACACTCCTCACACACTCCTCACACACTCCTCACACACTCCTCACACACTCCTCACACACTCCTCACACACTCCTCACACACTCCCCGCGCCTCCACACACTCCCCGCGCCTCCACACACTCCTCAACACACTCCTCAACACACTCCTCAACACACTCCTCAACACACTCAACACACTCCTCAACACACTCCTCAACACACTCCTCAACACACTCCTCAACACACTCCTCAACACACTCCTCAACACACTCCTCAACACACTCCTCAACACACTCCTCAACACACTCCTCAACACTCCTCAACACACTCCTCAACACACTCCTCAACACACTCCTCAACACACTCCTCAACACACTCCTCAACACACTCCTCCACACACTCCTCCACACACTCCTCCACACACTCCTCCACACACTCCTCAACACACTCCTCAACACACTCCTCAACACACTCCTCCACACACTCCCCGCACCTCCACACACTAAACTGGAATTATGACATTGAAATTGTCATTAAAAA
>NC_137135.1:37861187-37871187 GCF_949319135.1 Squalius cephalus
TGACGGCTCCTCATGACTGACAGCTCCTCATGACTGACAGCTCCTCATGACTGACGGCTCCTCATGACTGACAGCTTGGCTCCTCATGACTGACAGTTCCTCATGACTGACAACTTGGCTCCTCATGACTGAGAGCTCCTCATGACTGACGGCTCCTCATGACTGAGAGCTCCTCATGACTGACGGCTCCTCATGACTGACGGCTCCTCATGACGGCTCCTCATGACTGACAGCTCCTCATGACTGACAGCTCCTCATGACTGACGGCTCCTCATGACTGACAGCTTGGCTCCTCATGACTGACAGTTCCTCATGACTGACAGCTTGGCTCCTCATGACTGAGAGCTCCTCATGACTGACGGCTCCTCATGACTGAGAGCTCCTCATGACTGACAGCTCCTCATGACTGACAGCTCCTCATGACTGACGGCTCCTCGTGACTGACAGCTCCTCGTGACTGACGGCTCCTCGTGACTGACAGCTTGGCTCCTCATGACTGACGGCTCCTCATGACTGACAGCTCCTCGTGACTGACAGCTCCTCGTGACTGACGGCTCCTCGTGACTGACGGCTCCTCGTGACTGACGGCTCCTCATGACTGACGGCTCCTCATGACCGACAGCTCCTCATGACTGACAGCTTGGCTCCTCATGACTGACGGCTCCTCGTGACTGACGGCTCCTCATGACTGACCGCTCCTCATTACTGATGGCTCCTCATGACCGACAGCTCCTCATGACCGACAGCTCCTCATGACTGACGGCTCCTCATGACTGACAGCTCCTCGTGACTGACAGCTCCTCGTGACTGACGGCTCCTCGTGACTGACGGCTCCTCATGACCGACGGCTCCTCGTGACTGACGGCTCCTCGTGACCGACAGCTCCTCGTGACCGACGGCTCCTCATGACTGACGGCTCCTCATGACTGACGGCTCCTCATGACTGACGGCTCCTCATGACTGACGGCTCCTCCTGACTGACAGCTCCTCCTGACTGACGGCTCCTCCTGACTGACGGCTCCTCATGACCGACGGCTCCTCATGACTGACAGCTCCTCATGACTGACAGCTCCTCATGACTGACCGCTCCTCATGACTGACCGCTCCTCATGACTGACCGCTCCTCATGACTGACCGCTCCTCATGACTGACGGCTCCTCATGACTGACGGCTCCTCATGACTGACCGCTCCTCATGACTGACCGCTCCTCATGACTGACGGCTCCTCATGACTGACGGCTCCTCATGACTGACGGCTCCTCATGACTGACGGCTTGGCTCCTCGTGACTGACAGCTCCTCATGACTGACGGCTCCTCATGACTGACAGATCCTCATGACTGACCGCTCCTCATGACTGACGGCTCCTCATGACTGACGGCTCCTCATGACTGACGGCTCCTCATGACGGCTCCTCATGACTGACAGCTCCTCATGACTGACAGCTCCTCATGACTGACGGCTCCTCATGACTGACAGCTTGGCTCCTCATGACTGACAGTTCCTCATGACTGACAGCTTGGCTCCTCATGACTGAGAGCTCCTCATGACTGACGGCTCCTCATGACTGAGAGCTCCTCATGACTGACGGCTCCTCATGACTGACGGCTCCTCATGACGGCTCCTCATGACTGACAGCTCCTCATGACTGACAGCTCCTCATGACTGACGGCTCCTCATGACTGACAGCTTGGCTCCTCATGACTGACAGTTCCTCATGACTGACAGCTTGGCTCCTCATGACTGAGAGCTCCTCATGACTGACGGCTCCTCATGACTGAGAGCTCCTCATGACTGACAGCTCCTCATGACTGACAGCTCCTCATGACTGACGGCTCCTCGTGACTGACAGCTCCTCGTGACTGACGGCTCCTCGTGACTGACAGCTTGGCTCCTCATGACTGACGGCTCCTCATGACTGACAGCTCCTCGTGACTGACAGCTCCTCGTGACTGACGGCTCCTCGTGACTGACGGCTCCTCGTGACTGACGGCTCCTCATGACTGACGGCTCCTCATGACCGACAGCTCCTCATGACTGACAGCTTGGCTCCTCATGACTGACGGCTCCTCGTGACTGACGGCTCCTCATGACTGACCGCTCCTCATTACTGATGGCTCCTCATGACCGACAGCTCCTCATGACCGACAGCTCCTCATGACTGACGGCTCCTCATGACTGACAGCTCCTCGTGACTGACAGCTCCTCGTGACTGACGGCTCCTCGTGACTGACGGCTCCTCATGACCGACGGCTCCTCGTGACTGACAGCTCCTCGTGACTGACAGCTCCTCGTGACTGACGGCTCCTCGTGACTGACGGCTCCTCATGACCGACAGCTCCTCATGACTGACAGCTTGGCTCCTCATGACTGACGGCTCCTCGTGACTGACGGCTCCTCATGACTGACCGCTCCTCATTACTGATGGCTCCTCATGACCGACAGCTCCTCATGACCGACAGCTCCTCATGACTGACGGCTCCTCATGACTGACAGCTCCTCGTGACTGACAGCTCCTCGTGACTGACGGCTCCTCGTGACTGACGGCTCCTCATGACCGACGGCTCCTCGTGACTGACGGCTCCTCGTGACCGACAGCTCCTCGTGACCGACGGCTCCTCATGACTGACGGCTCCTCATGACTGACGGCTCCTCATGACTGACGGCTCCTCATGACTGACGGCTCCTCCTGACTGACAGCTCCTCCTGACTGACGGCTCCTCCTGACTGACGGCTCCTCATGACCGACGGCTCCTCATGACTGACAGCTCCTCATGACTGACAGCTCCTCATGACTGACCGCTCCTCATGACTGACCGCTCCTCATGACTGACGGCTCCTCATGACTGACCGCTCCTCATGACTGACGGCTCCTCATGACTGACGGCTCCTCATGACTGACCGCTCCTCATGACTGACCGCTCCTCATGACTGACGGCTCCTCATGACTGACGGCTCCTCATGACTGACGGCTCCTCATGACTGACGGCTTGGCTCCTCGTGACTGACAGCTCCTCATGACTGACGGCTCCTCATGACTGACAGATCCTCATGACTGACCGCTCCTCATGACTGACGGCTCCTCATGACTGACGGCTCCTCATGACTGACGGCTCCTCATGACGGCTCCTCATGACTGACAGCTCCTCATGACTGACAGCTCCTCATGACTGACGGCTCCTCATGACTGACAGCTTGGCTCCTCATGACTGACAGTTCCTCATGACTGACAGCTTGGCTCCTCATGACTGAGAGCTCCTCATGACTGACGGCTCCTCATGACTGAGAGCTCCTCATGACTGACGGCTCCTCATGACTGACGGCTCCTCATGACGGCTCCTCATGACTGACAGCTCCTCATGACTGACAGCTCCTCATGACTGACGGCTCCTCATGACTGACAGCTTGGCTCCTCATGACTGACAGTTCCTCATGACTGACAGCTTGGCTCCTCATGACTGAGAGCTCCTCATGACTGACGGCTCCTCATGACTGAGAGCTCCTCATGACTGACAGCTCCTCATGACTGACAGCTCCTCATGACTGACGGCTCCTCGTGACTGACAGCTCCTCGTGACTGACGGCTCCTCGTGACTGACAGCTTGGCTCCTCATGACTGACGGCTCCTCATGACTGACAGCTCCTCGTGACTGACAGCTCCTCGTGACTGACGGCTCCTCGTGACTGACGGCTCCTCATGACCGACAGCTCCTCATGACTGACAGCTTGGCTCCTCATGACTGACGGCTCCTCGTGACTGACGGCTCCTCATGACTGACCGCTCCTCATTACTGATGGCTCCTCATGACTGACGGCTCCTCATGACTGACAGCTCCTCGTGACTGACAGCTCCTCGTGACTGACGGCTCCTCATGACTGACGGCTCCTCATGACCGACGGCTCCTCGTGACTGACGGCTCCTCGTGACCGACAGCTCCTCGTGACCGACGGCTCCTCATGACTGACGGCTCCTCATGACTGACGGCTCCTCATGACTGACGGCTCCTCATGACTGACAGCTCCTCATGACTGACAGCTCCTCGTGACTGACGGCTCCTCGTGACCGACAGCTCCTCGTGACCGACGGCTCCTCATGACTGACAGCTCCTCATGACTGACAGCTCCTCATGACTGACAGCTCCTCATGACTGACGGCTCCTCCTGACTGACAGCTCCTCCTGACTGACGGCTCCTCCTGACTGACGGCTCCTCATGACCGACGGCTCCTCATGACTGACAGCTCCTCATGACTGACAGCTCCTCATGACTGACCGCTCCTCATGACTGACCGCTCCTCATGACTGACCGCTCCTCATGACTGACGGCTCCTCATGACTGACGGCTCCTCATGACTGACCGCTCCTCATGACTGACCGCTCCTCATGACTGACGGCTCCTCATGACTGACGGCTCCTCATGACTGACGGCTCCTCATGACTGACGGCTTGGCTCCTCATGACTGACGGCTTGGCTCCTCATGACTGACGGCTCCTCGTGACTGACGGCTCCTCGTGACTGACAGCTCCTCGTGACTGACAGCTCCTCATGACTGACCGCTCCTCATGACTGACGGCTCCTCCTGACTGACAGCTCCTCCTGACTGACAGCTCCTCCTGACTGACGGCTCCTCATGACCGACAGCTCCTCATGACTGACCGCTCCTCATGACTGACAGCTCCTCATGACTGACAGCTCCTCATGACTGACCGCTCCTCATGACTGACCGCTCCTCATGACTGACGGCTCCTCATGACTGACGGCTTGGCTCCTCATGACTGACAGCTCCTCATGACTGACAGCTCCTCATGACTGACCGCTCCTCATGACTGACGGCTCCTCATGACTGACGGCTTGGCTCCTCATGACTGACGGCTCCTCATGACTGACGGCTTGGCTCCTCATGACTGACGGCTCCTCATGACTGACGGCTCCTCGTGACTAACAGCTTGGCTCCTCATGACTGACGGCTCCTCGTGACTGACAGCTCCTCATGACTGACGGCTCCTCATGACTGACGGCTCCTCATGACTGATGGCTCCTCGTGACTGACGGCTCCTCATGACTGACGGCTCCTCATGACTGACAGCTTGGCTCCTCATGACTGACGGCTCCTCATGACTGACAGCTCCTCATGACTGACAGCTCCTCATGACTGACGGCTCCACATGACTGACAGATCCTCATGACTGACAGCTCCTCATGACTGACGGCTCCTCGTGACTGACAGCTCCTCATGACTGACAGCTCCTCATGACTGACGGCTCCTCATGACTGACAGATCCTCATGACTGACGGCTCCTCATGACTGACAGCTCCTCATGACTGATGGCTCCTCGTGACTGACAGCTCCTCATGACTGACGGCTCCTCATGACTGACGGCTCCTCATGACTGACGGCTCCTCATGACTGACAGCCAGGGCCGGAGTGAGGCCACTTTTCAGCCCGGGAGTTTCAGGCCCAAGACCGGCCCACTTTTTCCATGGTGGAATTCCAAATTAGCACTTTTTTTAAATTGGATAAATGAAGCAACAGTTCAGCTCGTACTATTGTGTAGTTTGTATTAATACCATGGGTTAACAAATGATGTAAAGGTTAAATAATAATTCACTTAGACTTTATAAGAAGCATAAGAAGCAATTGCAACTTTTTCACACAATTCTGACTTTATATCACGCAATTGCGACTTTATTTCACGCAATTCTGACTTATATCTCACAATTCTGACTCTACATCTTGCAGTTCTGACTTTATAAGCAATTGCGACTTTATATCACGCAATTCTGACTTTATATCTCACAATTCTGACTCCATATCTTGCAGTTCTGACTTCATATTTCGCAATTCTGACTTTATAACACGTTTTATGACTTTATATCACACAATTCTGACTCTATATCTTGCCGTTCTGACTTTATAAGCAATTGCGACTTTATTTCACGCAGTTCTGACTTTATATATTGCAATTCTGACTTTATAATAAGCAATCGCAACTTTATTTCACACAATTCTGACTTTATATCTCGCAATTCTGACTTTATAACACACAATTGCGACTTTATATCACGCAATTCTGACTCTATATCTCACAATTCTTTATAACACGCAATTGCGACTTTAATTCAGGCAATTCTGACTTTATATCTCACAATTCTGACTTTATAACACGCAATTGCGACTTTAATTCAGGCAATTCTGACTTTATATCTCACAATTCTGACTTTATAACATGCAATTGCGACTTTATTTAAGGCAATTCTGACTTTATATCACGCAATTGCGACTTTATTTCACGCAATTATGACTTTATATCTCGCAATTCTGATTTTTTTTTCTCATGTAAACTCGCAATTGTGAGATAAAAAGTCGCAATTATCTTTTAAAATGTTTTATTCTGTGGCGGAAACAAAGCTTCCATACCTCCTGGCCTCTTCCTCCCATCCATCCTCCCTGACGCGTACCGTTACGGCCGGCCCAGCTATCAGTAGGCGCAGGCGGTGCCGCGGTAGCCTCCCTGAGAAAACGTTTTGAAAAGACGGGCTATGGACCCAACCAATTCTATAGGAGGGGAGGGGAGAACTCCCTCACATGGTACAACCCATGCAGAGGCTGCGCGCTGCGGTGTCAGAATGCGGAACGTTTGTAGCCTAATGTAACTGATGTGACATTGAAATGTGAAAAAAAAAAAAAAAAAAAACCCTCGACCGGCCCAAAAGTGAAGCGGCCCACCGGGAATACTCCCGATTCTCCCGATTACCCACTCCGGGCCTGCTGACAGCTTGGCTCCTCATGACTGACGGCTCCTCATGACTGACAGCTCCTCATAACTGACGGCTCCTCATGACTGACAGCTCCTCATGTTGAGAGAATCGTGAGGACAGAGATTAGATCTACATATTTACTCATCATCAAACATTATTCCTCAACATGAATAAAAACAGTCAAATGCAAACTTAGAATATGACACAAACCTGAAATATTAAATATGTTAAATTACACAAATGTACTTTATGCATTTAATCTCACTTTATTAACCAATGTCTTTGCTGCTGACCTTCGATGATCCAGTTCAATAATAAGCAAAACTGATATTTTGTTGCTGTTATTGCTGAGGTGAGAGCTGACTCCTGCACAGCTGAGGTTAGTCTGAGCTGCGCCCTCTACTGTACTGGAGTGAGCCTGAGCGGCGCCCTCTACTGTACTGGAGTGAGCCTGAGCGGCGCCCTCTACTGTACTGGAGTGAGTCTGAGCGGCGCCCTCTACTGTACTGGAGTGAGCCTGAGCGGCGCCCTCTACTGTACTGGACTGAGTCTGAGCGGCGCCCTCTACTGTACTGGACTGAGTCTGAGCTGCGCCCTCTACTGTACTGGAGTGAGCCTGAGCGGCGCCCTCTACTGTACTGGACTGAGTCTGAGCGGCGCCCTCTACTGTACTGGAGTGAGCCTGAGCGGCGCCCTCTACTGTACTGGACTGAGTCTGAGCGGCGCCCTCTACTGTACTGGAGTGAGCCTGAGCGGCGCCCTCTACTGTACTGGACTGAGTCTGAGCGGCGCCCTCTACTGTACTGGAGTGAGTCTGAGCGGCGCCCTCTACTGTACTGGACTGAGTCTGAGCGGCGCCCTCTACTGTACTGGAGTGAGCCTGAGCGGCGCCCTCTACTGTACTGGAGTGAGTGAGCCTGAGCGGCGCCCTCTACTGTACTGGACTGAGTCTGAGCGGCGCCCTCTACTGTACTGGACTGAGTCTGAGCGGCGCCCTCTACTGTACTGGAGTGAGCCTGAGCGGCTCCCTCTACTGTACTGGAGTGAGCCTGAGCGGCGCCCTCTGCTGTACTGGAGTGAGTCTGAGCGGCGCCCTCTACTGTACTGGAGTGAGCCTGAGCGGCACCCTCTACTGTACTGGAGTGAGCCTGAGCGGCGCCCTCTACTGTACTGGAGTGAGTGAGCCTGAGCGGCGCCCTCTACTGTACTGGAGTGAGTCTGAGCGGCGCCCTCTACTGTACTGGACTGAGTGAGCCTGAGCGGCGCCCTCTACTGTACTGGAGTGAGTCTGAGCGGCGCCCTCTACTGTACTGGACTGAGTGAGCCTGAGCGGCGCCCTCTACTGTACTGGAGCGAGCCTGAGCGGCGCCCTCTACTGTACTGGACTGAGTCTGAGCGGCGCCCTCTACTGTACTGGAGTGAGCCTGAGCGGCACCCTCTACTGTACTGGAGTGAGCCTGAGCGGCGCCCTCTACTGTACTGGAGTGAGTGAGCCTGAGCGGCGCCCTCTACTGTACTGGAGTGAGTCTGAGCGGCGCCCTCTACTGTACTGGACTGAGTGAGCCTGAGCGGCGCCCTCTACTGTACTGGAGTGAGTCTGAGCGGCGCCCTCTACTGTACTGGACTGAGTGAGCCTGAGCGGCGCCCTCTACTGTACTGGAGTGAGTCTGAGCGGCGCCCTCTACTGTACTGGACTGAGTGAGCCTGAGCGGCGCCCTCTACTGTACTGGAGTGAGCCTGAGCGGCGCCCTCTACTGTACTGGAGTGAGCCTGAGCGGCGCCCTCTACTGTACTGGAGCGAGCCTGAGCGGCGCCCTCTACTGTACTGGAGTGAGCCTGAGCGGCGCCCTCTACTGTACTGGAGTGAGCCTGAGCGGCGCCCTCTGCTGTACTGGAGTGAGTCTGAGCGGCGCCCTCTACTGTACTGGAGTGAGCCTGAGCGGCGCCCTCTACTGTACTGGACTGAGCCTGAGCGGCGCCCTCTACTGTACTGGACTGAGCCTGAGCGGCGCCCTCTACTGTACTGGAGCGAGCCTGAGCGGCGCCCTCTACTGTACTGGACTGAGTCTGAGCGGCGCCCTCTACTGTACTGGAGTGAGCCTGAGCGGCGCCCTCTACTGTACTGGAGTGAGTCTGAGCGGCGCCCTCTACTGTACTGGACTGAGTGAGCCTGAGCGGCGCCCTCTACTGTACTGGAGTGAGCCTGAGCGGCGCCCTCTACTGTACTGGAGTGAGTGAGCCTGAGCGGCGCCCTCTACTGTACTGGAGTGAGCCTGAGCGGCGCCCTCTACTGTACTGGAGTGAGTGAGCCTGAGCGGCGCCCTCTACTGTACTGGACTGAGTCTGAGCGGCGCCCTCTACTGTACTGGAGCGAGCCTGAGCGGCGCCCTCTACTGTACTGGACTGAGCCTGAGCGGCGCCCTCTACTGTACTGGACTGAGTCTGAGCGGCGCCCTCTACTGTACTGGAGTGAGCCTGAGCGGCGCCCTCTACTGTACTGGAGTGAGTGAGCCTGAGCGGCGCCCTCTACTGTACTGGAGTGAGTCTGAGCGGCGCCCTCTACTGTACTGGAGCGAGTCTGAGCGGCGCCCTTTACTTTACTGGAGTGAGCCTGAGCGGCGCCCTCTGCTGTACTGGAGTGAGTCTGAGCGGCGCCCTCTACTGTACTGGACTGAATTTGAGCGGCGCCCTCTACTGTACTGGAGTGAGCCTGAGCGGCGCCCTCTACTGTACTGGAGTGAGTCTGAGCGGCGCCCTCTACTGTACTGGAGTGAGTGAGCCTGAGCGGCGCCCTCTACTGTACTGGAGTGAGTCTGAGCGGCGCCCTCTACTGTACTGGAGCGAGTCTGAGCGGCGCCCTCTACTGTACTGGAGCGAGTCTGAGCGGCGCCCTCTACTGTACTGGAGCGAGTCTGAGCGGCGCCCTCTACTGTACTGGAGTGAGCCTGAGCGGCGCCCTCTACTGTACTGGAGCGAGCCTGAGCGGCGCCCTCTACTGTACTGGAGCGAGCCTGAGCGGCGCCCTCTACTGTACTGGAGTGAGTCTGAGCGGCGCCCTCTACTGTACTGGAGCGAGTCTGAGCGGCGCCCTCTACTGTACTGGACTGAGTGAGCCTGAGCGGCGCCCTCTACTGTACTGGAGTGAGCCTGAGCGGCGCCCTCTACTGTACTGGAGTGAGCCTGAGCGGCGCCCTCTACTGTACTGGAGTGAGCCTGAGCGGCGCCCTCTACTGTACTGGAGT
>NC_137135.1:37886187-37903687 GCF_949319135.1 Squalius cephalus
TACGGATCCAAATAATTAGTAGTTCCTATAGAAGTATGTAGTAACACTTGAGTCATTACTAGTTAGTTATAATGATCTTCACTTTAGAATACGGATCCAAATAATTAGTAGTTCCGATAGAAGTATGTAGTAACACTTGAGTCATTACTATTTATCGTGATTCCATGCTGTAGTTACGGTAACCCAACCCGAAAGGGTAGAATCATCTAATCATTCACAGGATATATACACACACACACACACACACACACACACACACACACACACACACATATATATATATACATACATATCTACATATGAGCAAAGAGACATACATAAAAACCATTTTGAGAGGTAGGTTAAATAATAAAATGACTGGTATTTGGATGGCTGATGACTCAGTATGTTCCAGTACTCACCATGATGAGTCTAGTTATTCAAAGCCAGTCCAGAGGAATGCCGGAAAATCCGCCACAGGGTAAGTGTTCCAGACAAGTGCATTTATAAAAACAATTCTTAACAATTATTTAGTTTATGAATAGTTCTCTAAAAGACAGCAGTGCATAGGCTAATTATTGACAGCTTTCCCAAATCATAAGTCTGCTACGCTATTACATATTAATAATTAGTGTACAGTATCTAGCAGTAATGTTAATCTAGTGCTAGTAATTTGTCCTGCATTAGTTATTAATTAGTTTTGCATGAATTGTGAATTTTTTTCATTATTTCTCTGGGAAGTATTGAAAAATAGTAGTTATTGATTAGTTATTAGTGAACTACCACTTAAATATGTAAAAAAATTCAGTAGTTCTCTGTGAAGTATTAAAAAATAGTAGTTATTGATTAGTTAATAGTGAACTACCACTTAAATCTGTGTGCTATTACTTACTAATTCGTTAAGCAGAGTTACTTGTTAGTTAATTGTAGTTACTAGATTGTTAATATTGTGTTACTCATTTGTTCCTGTGTAGTTATTCATTAACGAAGGATCCGTATTTTAAAGTGTTACCGAATAATTGTATTTGTTAATGATATTAAGATTAAGCATGCTGAGACGAACTGAACAGAATGCCCCGTAATCAACTCATTTTCCAGTGTGTCCTTTTGTCTTTTATTTATGCTTTTCTGTTTTACACTTTCAAATGTTTTAATGTCGGCCTATTTTATTAAAAGTCTGAACATAAAACAAAATATGTATGAATAGAAGGAAATCATGTGTTGCAGAAGTCATCTAGTCTCGTCCACAAGTTAGTCATCTATGTTTTCTGTTTAAGGATGGTTATCATTTTTTAAGCCATTTGCATCAGATTGGTCTAATTTAAATCTAACAAATAATACTGAGCATCACTCGTCAGTTGTCAGTTCTTATGGCTGTTTGTGTGACTCAAATGCACATTAATGTTATATAATTAATAAAGGTTCTCTATTGGCATTGATGAAGAACCTTTAACATGGACTCTTTCAAAAGGTTCTTTAGATTATTAGTCTTTTAAGAACTGTTCACTGAAAGGCTGTTTGGATAACAAAAAATAGCACACACACACACACACACACACACACACACAAAACGTGAATTTGTAGTGTTGACTTTTACAATTAGCCTTGTAATAGAAATATATGGCTGTGAGGGAGTTTTAATGCGTTCCGTTAAATGCCTCTGTCAGATCCATCAGAGAAACGCATGCTGGGAAACGGGTCGAGGATTTATCGCGGGAAAATAGCGAGGAGAAAATGAAACCCGTTTATTTTTCAGCATCCCTAAATCCTGTAGCGATTAATCTGCCCAATTTGATTACGAACTGCGCAAATTAAAACAATAAAGAGCTGTCTAATGAGGAATTAATTATGGGGCGCGCGGGGTTCGAGGGGCGGGATTGAAAGCCCGCGAGACGGCGCCGCGCGAGACAAACTGCCGCGCGCTCAATGTGCGCGGGACTGATAGCGGCGCGCGCGCTGATCGTAAAGATGAGGCGAAATCAATCGCGCTTTAACGGCCTCATTAAACGCGGGAAACCAAACGCGGGAAACGCCTCGCGCGGATTTATGGCTGTAACAGTGTCGCTGAACTCCCGAGGGAACCTGTGATTTAACCTCCGGGATTAAAAACCTCACAGGTCAGAACACAAGGAAAGGGAAAGTCAGCGCTGAGTAAAAACCCAAGAAAGAAGCCCCAAACACAGGTCCGACTTTGTAATAGGCCTAACAGATCTAACAATAATCATAATAATTCTTACACAGTAAGTAACGCGCTGGAAGCGTGTAAGAGTTTATACAGGTGTTCAGTTTCGGCCGAACTCGATCTTTTCAGGTTTGATCACAAATGCTTTGATTTGAGTCAGATCACATGCGTTTTTGTTCAGATGTAAAGATTTTAAAGCATTGCAAAACATCAGGCTTTACAAAGGACATGGGAAAAGACTCTCTTTGGCTACCTAAGAAAAAAATGCAATTAGGTTATCAAAAAAATGTACATTAAAACAGCTGTTCAGAAAAAAAAAAAAGATTTTCTTGAGTGAGATTAGTTATAATGGTAATTAATATCGAGCAACTAATATAGATCTGATTTATGTATTTAGCCTACTATTGTTTTGTTGTTGTTGTTGTTGTTGTTGTTGTTGTTTGGGGGGGGGGGGGGCTTATGGTTTTTGGGCTAAACATATTCAAATTAATCATATCCTAATAAATGTCACCTTTATAGCGCTTCGTTGTTTTGATCGGTATTTCCCTGTTTATTCCTGAAGCCTTTATCTATAAAGCTCTGAAGAATGTAGACTTGATTTTCAAAGCAGTATAGCATATAAATAATAATAACTCTTTCACCAGTAAATAAGATTATTATCCCCATGGAAAGAAAAGTGAACAGTAAAACGATAAGCATCCAAACCAATAAATTTATTCAATAGTTTAAGTAATATTTGTTTTTTAGGCTTGTTCAGAAATTGCGGACTAATTCGTTGTATTTCTCTAATGCACATGCAGTGGACTGAATGCTTTATGGTGTCAGAAATCGCAGCGGTTTTACCAAATGATCTCAGTGTTTGATTTGTTAGCTTGTTTTCCGCGTATTAGGCATTTCATTAAGTTTTATGAAGCTCTCGATCACATATCAAACATTATTCCGCTCAGTGAGGTGAGATTAATGCTATTAGCCAGTTCTGTGTAAAACCGCTGCTAATTAAAGTTCATCTGCAGGTAATTCACATCGCATCACGTGTGTGTGTGTGTGTGTGTGTGTGTGTGTGTGTGTGTGGAAGATCAGTTTCTCAAGAATCTGCAACTATTTCACATGTTTGTCCATCACAGGATTCAATTGATTTCCATTTTCTCAGTTGCCCTATCTCAGATTTCATCTACATCTCATTCATATAGGCTATGTCAACCTTTAACAGGAAATAATAATAATAATAATAATAAAAGATCTGCACGATGCTGGATAAACTGTGCTTAGAATATGACCAAGATTTTTTTTCAGTGATTAATTAAACAAATTCTGACAAATAAAGCCTCTACAAAATGTTTTTGTTCCAGTTAATTAAAAATGAAATAAACAAAAAGTAGGATCAAAAACACACTGATAAAAATGATGTGTTGGATTTATTCAAAATAAAGTTTTCATGCACCATTTTTGCAGCACGCTTTTTAAGTAAATTCAACTTCCTTCTAAATTTACAAGAAAACCTATTTGTTTCACTCAACATTTTTTACTTAAAATATGTAACACCAACATAATACATATTTTTCTAGCCTTCATAAAGAATGTTAAGCAAACTCATATATGTATATGTGAATGTATAAACATATAAAGCTAATAAAAACCCATTCATGCAAAGGTACTTAATGACTACATCACATCACTGGGGGAAAATATACTTACAAGATTTACATACTTGTAGGTCTACGTAAAATTAAAAATACATATATTTATGAGGGAATGATTCAGTGACTCGCTCATTAAGGCAGTCACTTGTTTCGACCCTGAATGAACCGAATCAGCTGAATTATTCGACTCGAGTGAATCACTCGCAGAAAGAGTCGCGCTTGTGTGATCAGACCAGTTCAGAGATTCGGGGAAACGGGGTTTAACACGGTTGTGACTCGATCACTATAAACACATACTGGTTGTCAGGAACACTTGTGAACACATCGAATCTGTATTGTAAATGCCATCCGTCCTGAATCATCAGTGAAGTGCAGGCTTCAAACATTGTTAGACAATATATACAGTCAAACCAACATTTATTCACACACCTTCAACATTTCTCACATTCTCACAGTTATTCGCTATAGTTTAGAGAATGTTAATAAAATATGAGCAGAACTCAGTTGATATTTGACTGGTTTTGTCCGTCCTTCTGTTAGACTGTCTCACACATGAATTATGTTGAATATCTGTCAGCTGTTAAATTTAACTACACAATTAGATAATACCAGTTTAGCTCAACCAATCACCAAGCAATGCTTCATTGTGTTCAGTCTGTGTGTGAAAAGAGCATTAGCAATTAAAGACAACACACTTCAGCAAAACATGATCAGCTCAAAGTGTCCCAATCATTTTAGGTCCCAAATGTTTATAAATGTCACTGGTAGTCTCTGTATGAAGAGTCTTTGGGTATAATATGTCACAGTTTACTTTATTTTGCTCTCCTCACTCACATTAAATGAACTATAGTGTCCTGATCACACTAGTAAACAATATAAAAAATGATATCTGGTGTCTGAATATTTTTTTGGTTAGACTGTAGATAGATAGATAGATAGATAGAATCTACTTGAATCTTGAGAGAGAGAGAGAGAGAGAGAGAGAGAGAGAGAGAGAGAGAGAGAGAGAGAGAGAGAGAGAGAGACTGACAGTGAGCTGACACAGAGTTGTTAGAGAGAAAGCTTCACTATGGCGTTTAGGAGCTTAAATAACCGCAAGGCATTGAGAGTTTAGCGGCACTTTCCGCCTGATTGCGCTGAAATAGGAGACATTATCAGTAATGATCCAGTCTTTCATCTTCAGCGAGAGCATCATAATGTCGCGATCACCGCTTTATTCTCTGTGATGATGATGATGATGACGTGTGTGTGTGTGTGTGTGTGTGTGTAGGCCTTCACTAACACACAGAGAGCTTCATCTGAACGACACGAATCAAAGCACAACTTTCGCACCACATGAGTTTTAACCCGCTTAATGGGACACACATGTTTCCCAGTGACAGAGATCCTGAATCATTCGCTTTTCGCTTTTCTCCGAGGCTAAACGTTTCCCTCGGACCGTCTTTTGATATCCACGGAACCTTTCAAGTCTTTTAAGTCAGATTTGACAGACTCTGCATGAAAAGGGTTAAGACAACTCTCGCAGAGACACGACAAAGGCTCTTTGTGCCTCCAGACTCAGAATCAAAGCTGGAGTTTGTGAAGTTAAACAAAGCTCTGATAGGACTTACAGTCTCTTTGTATCGCAGTTCAGCCCTCATTTGTTGCCCTGAGATTTCAATAAAAACTATGGTAATCGCCTTCTCCACGCACATCATTGCCCCTAAAGCTCATGCTAATTGTGTTTCCCTACACAAACACAACACGAACAATCAATGCCAGTTATTTACTACTCAGTTGCACCTCGGAGACCCGTCTCGAAACGGGCAGCGGGAGGGTAATGTGTTTCGTGTGTGCAAGTGTGTGTTTATGTTGCTCTTTTTTTTCTTTTTTCTTTTTTTTACCGCGGAAGGATCAAACATTCCCGCAGCGCGTGAGAGCGCGAGACTTCAAAGCGCGCGACACTCATTTCATCTAATGGGCTCTAAGTGTCTCCAAGCCTAATTACAGATTTATTCGGTTTAACAGCCGGATGTGAAATTAAGGAAATGCTAAATTACCGTTTGCAATTTAGCCGTTTGTTATTATCAGTTACAACCAATTGCAGTTTACGAAAGAGGAGAACGGGTTTGTGCAAAGAATGTAGACCCTGGAATATTGAATCAGTTTATAATATCTCACACTATATATTCGTATTATTTGTGTAGTATGATCGTGTTCTCTGAGCAGCTCTATTCCAACTACCATGAGAGCCAGTGAATGTCTTAAGAAACATGTTCGTGCGGAATGATCGGCTCTTCGTGAGGTTAAAGTTCTGGCTTTGATCCGCCGCGGCTGGCGCCAAAACACAACATCACCGTCCGAGACTAATAATTAGCCCAGTAAAACACTAATCACCACTGATCGAGTGTGTTCAGCAGTTACTGGAGCTGATGTGTGTAGAGTCATCGCACTGTCAGTCATCTGTAATGGTACGAATAATATGCGTTCATTCTTTGCACATTCTCTTCAAGGAACTCTCATACAAAAATAGACGACACTGATTTATTTTAAAGAAAATAATGGGTTTTAAAACCGGGAATCGCCTCTTTTTTTTACAAAAAAGGGAAAAAAAACAGGCTAATCAGCAAAAAGTCGAAGAAAAAAACGTGGGCCTAATAGTCACAAACAATAATTATCGTTGCTGCTGTTAGCCTATATGTATTGTTATTTGTTATTTGCTATTTTAAAGGTAGGTCTGCCTATATGTTACAAAACCTTCGCTTATTTTGCTGTGTCCAGGACGCAACACGTCACAACGCTCACAGATAAACACAGCAGCCGAACTTCAGGAACTTAAGCCCCGCCCCTCTCCTCTGATTGGCTCCGCGCGTGTTATTAGCGTACAGTCCTTCATAGCGGAGTCGAACACCAGCATGTTCTAAGCATCACATCTGGTTGTTAACACTAACCGTGCACTTCACATCGGTGTGTGTGTGAGTGTGCGAGTGTGTGTGCACGGCCCCGGTTACCAGCATGACCTCTGGGTGTACGGAAGATCATTCCCGTGTGATTCCGGGAGTTCCCGGAGAGATGCAGGACCCGAAGATCCTCCCGTTCAGTGTCGAGGCTCTGATGGCAGACCGGAGGCCGAACGGTTCTAACACCGGGACTTCAGCGCGTTCTCTCGGAACGGAGGCCGATCCAGACCGGGCCGGTGCTCGTGTCACATTTTCTGTTGACGTTCTGAAAGTTCCGGTAAAGGCGGAGAGCCCGGAGCTCGCGTGGACACAGCCGGACAGTTTCTCTCCCCGTGAGTTACGGTCATGAGCCTGTGATATTAATAAACACATATGAGCTGAGATTCATATAATGTACACTTGATTTCCACTCTTAAAAACTAAAGGGTATTTACAATACCCTTTACAATAAGGTTCATTAGTTAACATGAGTTAATGTATTAACATAAACTAACCATTCGTAATGCATTTGTTACTGTATTTGTTCATCTTTGTTAATGTTAGTTAATATAAAGCTGTTCATTGATTGTTCATGTTAGTTCACAGTGCATAACTAATGTTAACAAGATTTTAATAAAGTATTAATTTAAAGTTAAAATTAAAGTTAATTATGAAATTAACATTAACAAAGATTAATAAATGCTGTATGTGCAGTTCACTAATGTAGTTAACTAATGAACCTTGTTGTAACGTGTTAGGCTAAAAGTTATATTGGCATTTATGGTTCCGCGAAGAATCTTCGTCTTTAAATTATTAAAATGTTCTTCACAATAAGAAAACTGAAGTTCACTGAAGGTTCTTTGGGGAACAAAAAAAATGGTTCTTTTAAAACACATTTTGGAACCTTTATTTTAAGACTAATATTTGAAAAAAAAACGATATTTAAGTCTGATCAGAACATTGCCGTGCGGGAGACCCGACTCTCTCTCTCTCTCTCTCTCTCTCTCTCTCTCTCTCTCTCTCTCTCTCTCTCTCTCTCTCTCTCTCTCTCTCTCTCTCTCTCTCTCCTCCCGTGATGGACTGTCTGATTGACTGATCTTTGCTGTCTGACCTCTTATTGCCGTAGGCTATCTAAATATATGCTATCAATGACTCTTGCACTCTATTAACGCTGGGTTGTTTTAACCCAATTCTAGGTCAAATATGGACAAACTCAAACATTGGCTTTAAAAAAAAGAATAAAATAATGTAACCCAATGGCTGGGTTAGTGCATATTTGACCTACATTTGTGTTAAAACAACCCAGCATTTTTAGAGTGTGTGTAAGCCCTCAACATTAGTACTGTATGATGTGAGTTAATAAGTCTGTGTGTGTGTTGTGTGTGTGTTCAGGGCGTCTCAGTCCTCCCGCGTGTCCGCTACGGAAACACAAGACGAACCGGAAGCCGCGGACCCCGTTCAGCACGGCCCAACTCCTGGCGCTCGAGCGCCGGTTCCGGCAGAAACAGTACCTGTCCATCGCGGAACGGGCCGAGTTCTCCAGCTCGCTCAGCCTCACGGAGACCCAGGTCAAGATCTGGTTCCAGAACCGGCGAGCCAAAGCCAAGCGGCTCCAGGAGGCCGAGCTCGAGAAGCTGAAGATGGCCAGTAAACCGATGCTTCCTCCAGCCTTCGGGATCTCGTTCCCACACGTTCCCGGTTCATATTCAGGATCACACGAGTTTCACAGACACTCCCTGAGCTTGAGTCCGGTGGGACTGTACACACACATGGGATACAGCATGTACCATTTAGCCTAAAAGACGAGAAATATCACTCTTCAGCAGGTCTATTCCGATAACAGTGGAAATGGTTATTACAATAATCGCATTTCATACGGGCTCGAGAGTTATGAACACGGTAGGTCGAGAGTTATGAACACGGGCTCGAGAGTTATGAACACGGGCTCGAGAGTTATGAACACGGGCTCGAGAGTTATGAACACGGTAGGTCGAGAGTGAACACGGAAGGTCGAGGGAAAACTGTTTCACGGGTCGCGTTTATATCTGAACGGCGTGTTTCAAACTCGCGTGAACGTTTTAAACGAGCATTTCTAAGATAAACAACACTGACTGTTGCTTTAATGATTCCCTTCGAAAGGGATATCTGAACTGTAAAATATTGTACATTTGGACAAAAATACCATTTATATGATGAATATATTTGTTAAATAAATTAATGAAAAATGTCATATTCTGTTTCATTCGTTTTCTTGTTTGTTCTAGACTGTGAGCGAGTTTTTTAAAACATTTTTCAAAATGAAACCGAAATATTTACGAATTTGATGAGGATTGAATTCAGTCCAGAAGTGTTTGGAGTTAAATCTTAAACTCAAATATCTTCATGTGGTTTCAATGAAAACACTCGAATAAACAAATTACAACACTTTCAAAATGATAATGCTAAGAAAAAAAAGTAAATACTGAAGAAACAAATAATTCTGGCAGATTAATGACATTTAAAATAGTTCTACACTATTCATTTGTTGACTCAGATTAGCATCACAGTCGCACACGGTAACGGTGAATTAAGACTTTATCACAGAAACACATCTATGTTAAACCTCATAAAGGTCTTTGAGTTATTAACCTGTCATCGATCATCTGGAGTATTTCCACAGCTGGAGTTTATTGCTCTGAAAAGCACTCAGATGTTCTTGGCGCCAGAACCAGTTAAATTAGAGACTGGACTTAGATTTAAAATTACCTGGAAGATTTTCCTGAATCCTCGACGGGATGAAGTTACAGTTCGAGAACATGTCGAGGTCTGATCGCACTTTATAGTTTCAAGCTCTTCATTTTCAACAGATCTTGTTGAATTTTCAATACTAGCCTAATTTATATTTTGTTGACCTTTTCACAGCCATTAAGCTTTTTTTCTTTCTTTCTTTTAAAAAAAAAAAAAAATCATTCCAGCGATGAGAAACAAATTAAAATGAGCATGTGATTTTCAATGAGAAAACTGATGAATTTCTGAAAGAAGAATGGACTCTTTAATGTCCCTGTCACAGGTCCGGGATCAGAACATCGCGCTGCTCGGTAATTAATAAAAGCGTTAATGACAATGAGAATCACACGGGTGAGCGCGCGCTGACCTCATCACAATAGATCTGAGGGAGATCGTCATTTCCTTTCTCTCTCTCTCTCTCTCTCTCTCTCTCTCTCTCTCTCTCTCTCTCTCTCTCTCTCTCTCTCTCTCTCGCCCCGGGCTCACAGGGGAACAAAAGTCACTTGTTTTTATCATCCTAAATATCACAACGGGAGTTTTCGAGGAGAATTGGCTCTTGATTTCTCTGGCGCCGCTGTCAGTCTCAGTTTGGAGACTCGTGGAAGTGATTTAGATCTATGGACATTACAGATGTTTTATTCTGACAACATTCTACGCAGAAACTCTTGCAATCCTGATATGTAAACCTATACGTTTAATATAATTAAAAAAAATAAAAAGAACCTAAACTACAGTTAAACAGTAAAATGAATACATTTGTAAATCAAACCAATATAAATTATTTGTCAGGATTACGCAGTTAACAGCAAACGACGTTGTTGATATTAATTACTTTATTTCGAACGAAATTGAACATAAACTTTCCATAACCGTCGGTGCAATCTTTAAACAGTAGCCTATGCATTACAGTATTAGAGTATTACAGTATTAGAGTATTACAGTATTAGAGTATTACAGTATTAGAGTATTACAGTATTACAGTATTAGAGTATTACAGTATTAGAGTATTACAGTATTAGAGTATTACAGTATTACAGTATTAGAGTATTACAGTATAAGAGTATTAGAGTATTACAGTATTACAGTATTAGATTATTACAGTATTAGAGTATTACAGTATTACAGTATTACAGTATTAGGCCTATAGCATGTTTGTTGCTCTTTCCTTTTTAGAGGAGGATTGAGATTTTATATTCAACGCTCCGGATATTGGTTTGCCCTAAAAACTTATATAGGTTCTGATATTTCACAACTTCATCTTATATTGGTCAAGTTGAGTCAGCTTTATTTCTATAGCACTTTTACAACACAGAGTGTTTCAGAGCAGCTTTACAGAGAGAACAGGAAAATAATGCAACAAAAGTTTGTCTCCAGAAGAAAAGCGTCCCAGTCCAGTTTAAGGAAGTTCAATGATGGTTCATTTCTGTTATTTATTGGTGAATATTATTACAATAAACCTCTTTCTGTTTTTGCCCCGTTAACTCTACGGCACTTCTGACGGTTCTTAAATACAATCTGTATTTATAAAAAACAATATTATGAATATTCTAAGACCTGGCCAATATTACACGGTTTGGTTGGAATATATTACGTCAACTAATTGCGCAGAAAATGTTCCATTTATTGGAAAAACACAGCGTGGAATAACAGCAATAAAGCCTGGATGAGCGTGTGGGTCTACAGCGCCACCTGCCGGTTCATGCGACTCTAACTTCAGCATTAACTCAACTTTACTGAGATCATTTAATAATCATCACACCCGTTTCTCTGTGTAAACATTGTTTATTAATAAAGGCCTTATGGTTTCAGTTATTTATGCATGGACAATGAAATACATTGAAACCGAGACCGCGAATAAAATAATAATCTACAGTAGGCTATAATAAATCCCAGCGTAATTTCGAAAAATAATAGGCCTGTATATGAACAACACACACGGATTAAGCGAACAACAATGCAGTCATTATAAACAGTAAGACAATAAGATTAGCCATTCTCTTTATAACCATATTCATGATAATGGAACTAATAATATTCGGGTGTCGCACAACATCTCAAACTAAAGGCTTAGCATATTTCTAAAAGTAATTACTAATCATTAATAAGTAATACAATTTGTGTTACTGCAATAAACAGGCCTATTTGACTCTTTCGTGGCAATTAAATGTCATGATTTTTGCAGCAGTTGTAGTAATGACCACGAACAGATATAAACCGAGGATAAAACAATCGGCTATATGAATCCACAAAGAAAGAAAGAAAGAAAGAAAGAAAGAAAGAAAGAAAGAAAGAAAGAAAGAAAGAAAGAAACAGAACATTTGAGAAAAGATCCAATCCACGAATAGCAGCCTGATTAAGATGATAAATAAACAGTTTAATATAGTTTGTGTAATTCATTTGTACAGTTTAATCTAATGTTGTTCTGCAGTAAACCCCGAAACGAGCATGAATGATGATGATGATGATCTATAGAGACAGAAAGAGATGATATTCGCCTCTGTTCATTAATATTCACACACGCAACACGTTTTCCTTAAATATTTACCAAACATATTACATCATAAGTGATCTTAGACTAATTGTCTTTTCAGCACATAATAAATCACATTAAAACTGTTAATCTTAAAATATTTGAAGACACATGTTCTAACTGAAGCGGCACTTCTGAATTACGTCCTAATTAATGAATATTTCATTTTATACAATCAGTGCCTTTAAAATATATGAATATTTAAAATAACAATAATAAAGTAAAATTATTCAATGCAGCCAAAAGGTACAATTCATAAAACTCCAAAAGTTCCGAGTGATGAAGTTAAGACTGCAGCTGATGTTCATATTAGATATTGGTGTAATTTCGAAAATACACTGGTAATTGTTTTCTTATGGTAGACTAATAAAAAGAAACACTGGAACAGTAAACATGATGAAATAAGCCTGAAACGCTCATAAACACAGCGATTATAACACTGACAGCAAATAAACCATTTCTGGCTCGTTTTAAAAGTTTTTAGCTCACACAGAGTTATTTCTGCCGGTGTTTTGCGCAGTTATTATTATTATTATTATTCCTGATGTTTAGGTTTATTTGGCGGAATCATTCGCTATTACACTGTAGACAAAAGATATGATCGCACTTGAGCTATTGAGTTTGATTAAAGATTAACTCCATAATATTTCTGTAAAGTTGCTTTCACTGAGATTAAAGCTCGTCCACAGCAAGAACGATAACTCTATTAGTGTTCTATTCATCATTGGACGATATCGTTGTTTATTATAAGCAGTTTTGTCGTTTCCCGCTTTAAATCGCGGGTGGATAATTTGGCTTTAAATTTTTTATTTTTTTTTATCTTACATCAACGGAAAAATTTAATTTTCTAAAAATAATTCCAACCATATTGTGTGTCAAAGACTCAGAGTTAGAACGATTCTGAAAGCTTTTAGATCGCTCATAAATTTCACGCCAATCCCAATGATATCATTCTGAGCCATTAATTAACAGCGAGAGTGAAAGGAAAAATAATTAAATGTAATTAATTTGAATGTGCGCATTCACTGTGTGTGATCACAGAAGCTTTATTCCTGTGAAGTGACGTCACCCAGTTAACTATCTGACGTCATTCTGCGCAGTGTTTCGCCTTGAGTTTTCAGAAATGCAAACTGAAAACACAGTTGATGTCTGATGAATAAACAGTGTTTTGATGAACTGGTATGAACACGGAAGCCCTGAGGTGAAGGAGAGGAGAGAGTGAGGAACAGGCAGTGCCGCTTTCATCCGCCAGAGGGCGCCGTTACTCGAGGGTTTCTCCACAAATTCCTCTTCATTATTTACATCAGGGCCTTTAGAGATCACTTTATTTTTACATGCGCATCCTTTTCTCACTCATCTTTTAGTGTTTCCACCATATGCTGCATTAAGCATGTCAGTGCAGTGATGTGTGTGTGTGTATGTGTGTGTGTGTGTGTGTGTGTGTGTGTGTGTGTGTGTGTGTGTGTGTGTGTGTGTGTGTCTGTGTGTGTGTGTTTGTTTGTTTGTTTGTTTGTGTGTGTGTGTGTGTGTGTGTGTGTGTGTGTGTGTCTGTCTGTCTGTCTCTCAGGTTCTGTGTCTCTCAGGGTCTCTGTCTCTCAGGTTCTGTGTGTCTCAGGTTCTGTGTGTCTCGGGTTCTGTGTGTCTCGGGTTCTGTGTCTCTCAGGTTCTGTGTGTCTCGGTTCTGTGTGTCTCGGGTTCTGTGTCTCTCAGGTTCTGTGTGTCTCAGGTACTCTGTCTCTCGGGTTCTGTGTGTCTCGAGTTCTGTGTGTCTCGGGTTCTGTGTGTCTCAGGTTCTGTGTGTCTCAGGTTCTGTGTCTCTTGGGTTCTGTGTGTCTCAGGTGTTGTGTGTCTCAGGTTCTGTGTGTCTCAGGTTCTGTGTGTCTCAGGTTCTGTGTGTCTCGGGTTCTGTGTCTGTCAGGTTCTGTGTGTCTCAGGTTCTGTGTGTCTCAGGTTCTGTGTGTCTCAGGTTCTGTGTGTCTCGGGTTCTGTGTCTGTCAGGTTCTGTGTGTCTCAGGTTCTGTGTGTCTCAGGTTCTGTGTGTCTCAGGTTCTGTGTGTCTCAGGTTCTGTGTCTCTTGGGTTCTGTGTGTCTCAGGTGTTGTGTGTCTCAGGTTCTGTGTGTCTCAGGTTCTGTGTGTCTCAGGTTCTGTGTGTCTCGGGTTCTGTGTCTCTCAGGTTCTGTGTGTCTCAGGTTCTGTGTGTCTCAGGTTCTATGTGTCTCGGGTTCTGTGTGTCTCGGGTTCTGTGTCTCTCAGGTTCTGTGTGTCTCAGGATCTATGTGTCTCGGGTTCTGTGTGTCTCTTGGGTTCTGTGTGTCTCGGGTTCTGTGTCTCAGGTTCTGTGTGTCTCAGGTTCTGTGTGTCTCGGGTTCTGTGTCTCTCAGGTTCTGTGTGTCTCAGGTTCTGTGTGTCTCAGGTTCTATGTGTCTCGGGTTCTGTGTGTCTCAGGTTCTGTGTGTCTCGGGTTCTGTGTGTCTCAGGTTCTGTGTGTCTCAGGTTATCTGTCTCTCAGGTTCTATGTGTCTCAGTTTCTGTGTGTCTCAGGTTCTGTGTGTCTCGGGTTCTGTGTCTCTTGGGTTCTGTGTGTCTCAGGTTCTGTGTGTCTCAGGTTCTGTGTGTCTCGGGTTCTGTGTCTCCCAGGTTCTGTGTGTCTCAGGTTCTGTGTGTCTCGGGTTCTGTGTGTCTCAGGTTCTCTGTCTCTCGGGTTCTGTGTGTCTCAGGTTCTGTGTGTCTCGGGTTCTGTGTCTCCCAGGTTTTGTGTGTCTCAGGTTCTGTGTGTCTCGGGTTCTGTGTGTCTCAGGTTCTCTGTCTCTCGGGTTCTGTGTCTCTCAGGTTCTGTGTGTCTCAGTTTCTGTGTGTCTCAGGTTCTGTGTGTCTCAGGTTATCTGTCTCTCAGGTTCTATGTGTCTCAGTTTCTGTGTGTCTCAGGTTCTGTGTGTCTCGGGTTCTGTGTCTCTTGGGTTCTGTGTGTCTCAGGTTCTGTGTGTCTCAGGTTCTGTGTGTCTCGGGTTCTGTGTCTCCCAGGTTCTGTGTGTCTCAGGTTCTGTGTGTCTCGGGTTCTGTGTGTCTCAGGTTCTCTGTCTCTCGGGTTCTGTGTGTCTCAGGTTCTGTGTGTCTCGGGTTCTGTGTCTCCCAGGTTCTGTGTGTCTCAGGTTCTGTGTGTCTCGGGTTCTGTGTGTCTCAGGTTCTCTGTCTCTCGGGTTCTGTGTCTCTCAGGTTCTGTGTGTCTCAGTTTCTGTGTGTCTCAGGTTCTGTGTGTCTCGGGTTCTGTGTCTCTCGGGTTCTGTGTGTCTCGGGTTCTTTGTGTCTCGGGTTCTGTGTCTCTTGGGTTCTGTGTCTCTCAGGTTCTGTGTGTCTCAGGTTCTGTGTGTCTCGGGTTCTGTGTCTCTCGGGTTCTGTGTGTCTCTCGGGTTCTGTGTGTCTCAGGTTCTATGTGTCTCGGGTTCTGTGTGTCTCGGGTTCTGTGTCTCTCAGGTTCTGTGTGTCTCAGGATCTATGTGTCTCGGGTTCTGTGTGTCTCTTGGGTTCTGTGTGTCTCGGGTTCTGTGTCTCTCAGGTTCTGTGTCTCTCGGGTTCTGTGTCTCTCGGGTTCTGTTTGTCACGGGTTCTGTGTGTCTCGGGTTCTGTGTCTCTCAGGTTCTGTGTGTCTCAGGTTCTGTGTGTCTCAGGTTCTATGTGTCTCGGGTTCTGTGTGTCTCAGGTTCTGTGTGTCTCGGGTTCTGTGTGTCTCAGGTTCTGTGTGTCTCAGGTTCTCTGTCTCTCGGGTTCTGTGTCTCTCAGGTTCTGTGTGTCTCAGTTTCTGTGTGTCTCAGGTTCTGTGTGTCTCGGGTTCTGTGTCTCTTGGGTTCTGTGTGTCTCAGGTTCTGTGTGTCTCAGGTTCTGTGTGTCTCAGGTTCTGTGTGTCTCGGGTTCTGTGTCTCTCAGGTTCTGTGTGTCTCAGGTTCTGTGTGTCTCAGGTTCTATGTGTCTCAGGTTCTGTGTGTCTCAGGTTCTATGTGTCTCGGGTTCTGTGTCTCTCAGGTTCTGTGTGTCTCAGGTTCTGTGTGTCTCAGGTTGGTCCAATAGCCTCAGCGCTGCTCTATAAACCTCCTCTATAGAGTGACGCCACACACCAGTTTCTGCATCACCTGACTTGTAAATCCCATGTGACTGCATGTGTTTGGTCATGATCTAATATTCTAATTCAATTGATCTTCTTATAGTTCTGACAAAATTTTATATTCATAAATGCAAATTTTCAATAAAAAACCCAATAAGAAGAACATTATAGTCTTGACGTTTGTCTTGTCTGGGTCACGTGTTCTGAACACTCTTCCCTCACTCGTTCTCACGCAGCCTTACACACGTGCAAACCTTTTTCATGTAATCCTATAATCTTATACAGTTATTTATGATTTAGCAAAATAAAAAATGGATGAAAAATCCCAATTCATTGGTAGTAAAGGGGTGATATAATGCCCTTTTGATGTACAAGATGTAAAATTAGCCTCTGATGTCCCCAGAGTGTGTGTGTGAAGTTTTAGCTCAAAATACCCCACAGATATTTTTATATAGCATGTTAAAATTGTCACTTTTTGAGGGTGAGCAAAAACACACCATTTTTGTGTCCGCCCCTATAAATGCAAATGAGCTGCATCTCCCGGCACAGGGGGCGGAGCATCAACAGCTTGCACTCATACAGACATGTGTTCAAACCGCAGTCAGACAATGATGGAGAGACTCGAGAAGAAGTGACAACATGTAGAAGCAACAGGACATTTCTGAACGGTTAGTTGATGAATTTATGAAGCTGATGTGGAGTTATCTTCTAGTCATTGATTAGCATATTCTGTCTTGATAATCTATAAATCATGTTCCCGGGGGCGGGGTTTATGTAAATTTTAGGGTTAGTGATGTCACTAATGGAGGAGGAATGTCGTGTAGTCTCTATCAGCCGTTTGTTGTAGTCCTTAAAAAATGTTTTCTGTAAAAGTAAACATCTCCCTTTGCTTTGAACTTTGAGTCGTAACTTTGCAGATGTTGTTTATGATCAAACAGCAACATTACACACTAACTAAAGTTAGAACATTTAGTGTTTCTCCTTACCCTACTCTCTGCACAGCGGGTTTGTGGAGCTCGAGTGCCAGTGCATCAGGAGAACAGGCAGTTTGTTCCATCTTCAGGAATCCAGGACAGCGTTCCCGAATGTTTCCAGCTCGACATATTCCCTGAAATCTGGAGCTCTCCAGTTCAACGCTTGCCATAACAATACAGCCAAATCTCTGATCTATTACCGTATTAATGAGTAACACACTCAATCCCCTGCCAGAACATCTGCACATTCATTTCTGACAGTTCATAAATAAAATAAACAAGGTTCAGTGCAGAACTCTAGAGTTCTTGATTCCCTGTTAAAGAACGCTCTATGCCAACAAGGTTCTATAGAAGGAGAAATAACTTGCACAATAGTTTCATTTTTGTTGGGCTATTTAATTTCTTTTCTAGTGA
>NC_137135.1:37908687-37923687 GCF_949319135.1 Squalius cephalus
CTTTCCCCATTGGATGCCAGCAAAACTCCACTGGTGAACACAGTGATTGGATTTTCGATTTGCAGTTGAGTTTTTCTCTCTCAAATATTACAAGCACACACATGCACACAAACACATTTTTTTTTTATAACACACATACCAACCACACTTAGACATCCATACCAACAAACCCACACAATTATCGTTGCATAATTTATCCAGTTGGCTCTATAATATGCCGAAGCAGAAAACAGGAATAAAGCGAGTATTTGCTTTATAGGCCTAACCTGAAAAAATGGCAATTTTGAAGCCTTGCCAACAGAATGAAAGCCTATTAAAAAAGATTGCATCATTTTATAGTTAAACGGCACAGGGATTAAAAAATGCAGTTTTAATGGGTTTCAATGGGGACATTTTTGTCCTTAAGGTCCTGAGAGGAAGTATTTTGTGTAACTAGTGCAAAATAGATTTTTTAAAGAAAATGATGATGAAATAGTAAAATTCCAATAAAAATACACACCCGTGCCAAATTTTATGCAGTTAGCATTAACACAGGCAAAGTGATCAAAAAAACAAAACTGAAAAAGCCAAAAATGTCCTCAAGGATGCACAAGGGTTAAACGTTTATGCAGTTTTTTAGCCTGGGCATTCTCCACCTTTATAAGACAGTTTTGAAACAGCAAGAGTTCATTTTTAAGTGCAGACCATGTGGGGGAGGACTTAGCAAATCGACATTTATGTATATAATATTTTGTTGCTATAATTAGATTATTGACCAAAAATTCATCATTTTTATTTTGTAGGATTACACCCATCTGAATGTTTTGATATGAAAAGAAATCTATGTTTATAGATCTGGAGGACAACAGGTTGTGAAGAGATTTCCATAAATTCTGAGCCAGTTGACATTCATAAAACAGGTGTTCAGTTGTTTCAACATTAATGTTGCAGATATGACAAATGTCTACCTCAAACTTGAATCTTTTCTTTACAAACTCATTAGAGGGATATATATTATTTATTGTTTTAAAATGTACTTCCTTAAATTTAGGGGGAATTGGATATTTTAGGAATTTTGTTCTAATTGAAGATATTTCAGATTTGTTATAACCAAGAAAGAAGAGAGTGCTTCTTGTTCTACCCGGGTACAAAATGTTAACAAGAGTTTGCTTAAGGAATTTATTATTACATTTTGTATCTACCAGGTCCACATAATTGATTTTAATTTTGTGTAGTCTTGGTGATGCAATGTTCAAAAGATTATTCTTTATTGCTTGAATAAGGACCTTTGGAATGTTCTGTGTTACTTTGTTGTAATCCACAATTGAGCAGTTAATATTATATTTATTAAATTCCTCCAATTCAAGAATATTACCATTTTCATCCAATATATGAACAATTGACCATATTTGTTTTTCCCACCAGTCTTTCAGAAACATAGATTTCCTTCTGCACAATATAACTCTGTTGTTCCAGAATGGAACATTGTGGGGACTGAAGTTATGTTTGAACATCAGTTTCCACTGTAACAAAACCTGTTGATGAAAAGTTGAAAGTTTTATCGGCAATTTAGATATTTCAAAGTCACATGTTATTAAAAATTTAATACCTCCCACTTTATCAAAGATATATGCCGGTAAGGAGAACCATATCTCTTCGCCGTTCCTCAAAAAAGATTGGAGCCATTTAATTTTCAATATTCCATTCATAATTTCAAAGTCGATTGCCTTTATGCCCCCTTCCTCATAATTTTTCAACAGATCCCCTTTTCTAATGTAGTGATGTTTATTTTTCCAAATAAAATTAAAATTGATTCTATTAATTTCTTTAATTAACTTTGGAGAAATAGCAAGAGAGTAGGATGGATATATCAGTCTGGAAATAGATCCAATCTTGGTCAACATCGTTCTTCCAAATAATGTTAAATCTCTTTGTAGCCAACTGTTTAATGTTTTTCCACATTTATCAATATTATCTTGGATATTCTTTTTTTCACTTGTATCTGATGATTTGGTAATCCAAATACCTAGATATCTAATGTCATTTTTGACTGGTATATTATATAGTGAGGATTCAGAGCAGTTATCAGTTCACATTTACTCAGATTCAGATATAGGCCCGATGCAAGTGAAAACCACTCTATTACTTTTACAGCCACTGGTATTTGTTCCTTATTTTTGTTGTATCGTCAGCGAGCTGACTTATGAGTAACTTGTGGTTGTTTATCTCTAAACCTTTAATATTCAAATTTTTAACCGCAATTGCTAGTAGTTCAGTCACTGCAATGAATAAAAGAGGAGAAATACTACAGCCCTGTCTTATTCCTCGTTCAACCTTAAATCTAGGACATGTACCTTCTGAGAGGGAAACACAGCTATTAATATCCGTATGCAACATAGTGATCATATCAAGAAACTTATTTCCAAAGCCAAAGTGTCTCAGTGTGTTAACAATAAATAAATGTTCCACTGAATCGAATGCTTTATGGAAATCCCCAAAAAAGATAAAACCATCAATAAGATCCAGGACCAGGCGGATGTTATTATGGATGGATCTTCCTTTAAGAAAACCAGATTGTGTTGGGCTGATTAATTTAGATATACCCGTCTTTAATCTTGCTGCCAAAACTGTTGTTAGAATCTTGTAGTCTGTATTCAACAGTGTAATAGGTCTTAAATTGCTTAATATTTTCTTATCTTTTCCAGGTTTTGGAATCAATTTTATTATTCCTTGTTTCATAGTTTGCATCAGTTCTTTTTGATTAATACATTCATTTATAGCCTGAAACAATACGTGTTTTAAGTCTTCCCAAAAGTGTTTATAAATGTTAGATCTGGTCCGTCTGGTCCTGGCGAACGATCAGATGCCATTTTTTTTATAGCATAGTCAAATTCTACAATTCTTAGTTCATCACAAACTTCTTTAAAATTTTCATCAATAACAGGAATCAAGTTGTTAATTTTATCAAAAAAAGATGAGGCATCTTGTTCTGAGTAGGAAGATTTATAAAGATTCCTATAAAAATTGAAAACTTCTTTTTCAATGCGTTTGGGTTCTGTACATTCCTCTCCATCAACCCCGGTCTCACCCCAAAACGTCACATACTGACGCGTCTTGACCATACGGCAACATACGACGAAAAGGGTACCCCTAAAACGTCCATATGAGACGAAGACATAAGCGCACCAGCAGCGCCTCTTAGCGTACCCTAACGCATACCTAAACCTACCCATAACCCAAAACGTCATATATGGACGTTTTAGGGGTGCCCCTTTCGTCGTATGTTGCCGTATGGTCAAGACGCGTCAGTATGTGACGTTTTGGGGTGAGACTGTGTTACCATCAACTGTTAGACTACAAATCGAATTATATTCTTGTCTGCATTTTTCTAATTTGCAGAAGTATGCAGTATTCTTTTCTCCTTCTTCAATCCACCGGGCCCTGGATCTAATATATGCACCTTTAGCTTTATCTATATACATTCTATCCAATTTGGATTGCAAATTACTTATTTTTTCTTTGTCCTCTTCACTCCAATCTGATTTAGTATAAAGTGTCATGAGTTCTTTAACCACTGTTACTTCTTGAGCTCTCAATATTTTGGAAATAGAGTTTATGAATGTTAGACAAAGTGGGAATGTAGTATAATGAGGTGTGTTATGAATTGGGCTGTTATATCAACATGAGTTATGGAATGGAAGCATATTCCACCACATAATTCATGCTTGCTTTGGTATATCGAAATTATGACAAATTATGACTTAAAAGTCAATCATGACAGTCATCATTTCGACTTATCTTACAATTTGTGTCTTTATCAGCTCTTCCATATAATGGCCCTGATCATCATCACAGATACTAACGCTTGCTCCATTTCTGTAAATCCGTCTCTCACCCGTTGCTCTATACTATAGTGCTCTCCGTCAACAGCTGCACTTGCGCCCCCTGCTGGTGAGGCCGACTAACAGCTATAGAGATCATCAATCGGCAATCTACTGATATTCCTGCCGTTCCCGGATGTGAAATGTCGAATTTGAAACTGAAATTTGTAAGGAGAAATAAAATGGACTGAAAATTGCCTGTCGAATATTATAGTATTAATATTGTATTTTAAACAGAATGAACATTTCGGAAGTGAAATCTGAAAGATGAATATAAATTACTGATTTTTTACTAATGAAAATCTGTGTGAAATGTTTTGAATTGAAATATTCACAGCTTAAATATTCAACCATGTTGAATTTCAGCCCATACAAATGCAAGCACGGTTAATGCAATGCCTATTTTTTAAAATTAGTGCAATTCTTTTTTTGTTTAAAAAACATTATTTTACTTCCATAGATGTCTCTTCGATAACTGACCGGCGTGAGAAACTCTTGGAGGTGTTTTAAAGAGTCTATGCCGTGAACTTCACACACATTTGAAGATCCAGCGTTTAGCTGATCCTGATGAGTTCTCCGTTCTCATGATGACGCTCTTCTTCCATGAGGGGTTTGGCTTCACAGCGGCTGTTTCACTTCCATGTGGCTAAAATATGGTTACATGGGTACAAGCACAGACAGGTGTGTGTGTGTGTGTGTGTGTGTGTGTGTATCTATCTATCTATCTATCCATCCATCTATATCTGTGTGCTTCATTCTCCTGAAATCTCTCTCCCTATGCCGTGCAATACTTAGATTTGTGAAAAGACGTTCAGATCAAAGCACAGATTATATTTCTGAAACCTTTTAAATAAATTATTCCTTTCCAGAGACTTTCTGTAGTCTGAGTTCATATAAAACACACACTGACACAGAGACCAAACGAGACGAATCCGAGTCTCAGAAATAAAATACAGATTTAATTTCATAGCGCTTTTCAATTGATCAATCTTTTAGTTGATTAGAAAACCTTTTTCTCTTCAGTGAAAAAATAGTGTAAATATGAAGCTGCAAGTCAAAGGACTTTTAATTTGTATGAAGGAAATGGAAGGAAAATGATTGACAAAGAAACAAACACAATGTCATTGGATGCAAACTGGAAACAACCAATCAGCTTTTAGCAGACACAAACATCAGAACGCTAAAAGATAATAACAAAACAACAATATATACAGAGAAAGACACTGATGTAATTATATTCCCATAATGCCTTGCAGTGTAGTCGTCACGTGTGTTGTTGAGGAGCCACACTGGCTTTCTTAAAGTTCAGGAAGTTGCGTTTTTTCTTGCGTGAGCGAGTGTTCTGTGTCTGCAGCTGCGCTGAAGGAGGAACGCAGCGGAAAACAAACAGGCGTTCTGAGGAAACCAGACTGTGGTTAGCCACGCCCACAGGCCACGCCCCCTCACTATCATCCCTCATGGTACTGTCCTGAGCCACGCCCACAGGCCATGCCCCCTCATTATCATCTCTCACGACACTGTCCTGAGTCACGGCCACAGGCCACTCCTCCTCATCATTCCTCATGGAGACGAGACTGTGCTTAGCCACGCCCACAGGCCACGCCCCCTCATTACCATCCCTCATAGAGACGATACTGTTTCGAGCCATGCCCACAGGCCACGTCCCCTCATTATCCCTCGTCCCGTGGCCCGCCTCCGGCTCCGCCTTCTCCAGTTCCGGCACGGGAATGTTTCGTAAACGCCGGCGTCTCCTGCGAGTCTCATGAACGTCTCCAGAACCGCCACACAAAAACTTGTCAAGGAGCTTCTGACGCTTCTTTAGCAACCTGAACAACACAATACACAAAACCAACACACTTACACAATACCAACACACTTACACCACACTTACACAACACCGACACACTTACACAACACTGACACACTTACACAACACCGACACACTTACACAATACCGACACACACAACACCGACACACTTACACAAAACCAACACACTTACACAATACCAACACACTTACACCACACTTACACAACACCGACACACTTACACAACACTGACACACTTACACAACACCGACACACTTACACAATACCGACACACACAACACCGACACACTTACACAAAACCAACACACTTACACAATACCAACACACTTACACCACACTTACACAACACCGACACACTTACACAACACCGACACACTTACACAATACCGACACACTTACACAATACCGACACACTTACACAAAACCAACACACTTACACAATACCAACACACTTACACCACACTTACACAACACCGACACACTTACACAATACGACACACTTACATCACACTTACACAACACCGACACACTTACACAATACCGACACACTTACACAATACCAACACACTTACACCACACTTACACAACACCGACACACTTACACAATACCGACACACTTACACAATACCAACACACTTACGACACACTTACACAACACCGACACACTTACACAACACCGACACACTTACACAATACCGACACACACAACACCGACACACTTACATAAAACCAACACACTTACACAATACCAACACACTTACACCACACTTACACAACACTGACGCACTTACACAACACCGACACACTTACACAGCACCGACACACTTACACAACACACTTACACAACACCGACACACTTACACAACACCAATACATTTACACAACACCAACACACTTACACAACACCGACACACTTACACAACACCGACACACTTACACAATACCAACACACTTACACAATACCAACACACTTACACCACACTTACACCACACTTACACAACACCGACACACTTACACAACACCGACACACTTACACAACACCAATACATTTACACAACACCAATACATTTACACAACACCAATACATTTACACAACACCGACACACTTACACAACACCGACACACTTACACAACACCAATACATTTACACAACACCGACACACTTACACAACACTTACAAAACACCGACACACTTACACAACACTAACAGTAGGGCTGGTCCGAATACCATTTTTTGAGCTTCGAAGCTTCGGAGGGAAATAAAAAATAATAATAAACAAGGCTCAAACATCTATTTCGTAACAGCTATGTTTGAAAGCGAAACTAAAATCCCCCGCGCGTGTGAAACGTCTAATAACAAGCACAAACGGTGTTAAAAAGAATTTGACGTGCAAGTAAAAAGGTAGGCTATCTTTCCTACAGTGTTTTTCTACTTTACCACAGTAAAGTATGCAAATATAATAGGCCTAATTAAAAGCGAACCAAAGGAATAAACGTTTATAATCCCCTGCGAAAACGAGTGAGACGTTAGTGAAGATTTGGGAAAAGAAACGAGACTCCATGTCCAGTGGAATAACGAATGGAATATTGTTAAATTCGCTGATAATCGGGAGACCGGATCGCAGAATACAAAGCTTACATTTATGAGCTCACGCACAACTCTCCCATTCCTCATGAATCCAGATGTTTCCATGGCTGCGATGTAACATTTAATGGTTAACCTGTTATTTATTTAGTAAACAGAGCTTTGTGCTTCACTGTCATAATATTCATGTAAAACAGTTAAACAGCATTCACATTCAAAAACATGTGTTTTGGCGGATCACCGCAGCGGTGCGGCGTCAAGGTTACCGACACAGCCCTAGATAACGGGTAAAAAGGCTAATACATTTTGTTTCTATTATTCTATTTTCCACAATGTCAAAGCAACGCAGCGTAACCCAAAACACGAGCTCATGCAGTTGTGCGCTCTAGACCGAGAATACTCCAGTTCCAGGAACACTTTAGTAGGCGAAGAAGAAGCAAATATATTTATTAAGTATAACGAGTTTGGGTTCCTTCAACTGTCCATCCTAATAAAAACGGCCAGGGTATATGAATTGAATTGAATTGAAGTCTTTATTGTCATTGTATTTGCATACAATGACATTAGGAACACTACTCCTGACTCGCGTTTACAAGACAGACATATAACCACCAACAATAAATAAGACACTAACAATTTTACAAGTATATACAGAATTCACGTGATGATTTTTCACATTGACATACTTTGCCTTTAGCGCATTTTTTAATTTAGAGTCCGGGTGGCAACTGGACAGAAACTGTCCTGTAAGCGTTTGGCTCTTGTTCTGAAGGACCTGTACCATCCGCCTGATGGCAGAAGAGTAAACAGGTGATGTCCTGGATGTGATGTGTCCTTGATATTGTTTTTGGCCCTTATTAGATAGTGGGAGCAAGCAATGTTTTCCAGGGAGGGTAGTGAGCAGCCACTGATTTTCTGGGCTGTATTTATTCTCCTTTGGAGGGCATCTCATCTGCCGCACTGAGATGCCGTACACTAACACTCTCTCGATGGTAGAGCGGTAAAAGGACACCAGCAGGTTGATACCCTCTAGGTTGTTTTTCCTTTAGCATCCTAAGGAAGTGTAACGGTTGCGGCCCCTTTTTGATTTTTTCAGTGGTGTTTGCAGACCAAGAGAGGTCGTTGGATAAGTGGACTCCCAGGAACTTACAGGTGTGGACCCTCTCCACACAGTCCCCATTGATATAGAGTGGGGCTCGCGCTACGCCTCCTGAAGTCAAGAATGAGCTCTTTTGTTTTTGAGGTGTTCAAAGACAAGTTGTTAGCAGAGCCCCACACTACGAGTTTCTGGACTTCATCTCCGTAGGCTGATTCATCCTCTCCCGAAATTAGTCCAACCACTGTAGTATCGTCAGCAAATTTGATTATTTTGTTGGTAGAATGAATGGGAGTGCAGTCATGTGTGTACAGTAGAGGGCTCAGTACACAGCCTTGTGGAGAGCCGGTGCGGAGCGTGATGTGGAAGAGAGATGAGGGCCAAGATTAGCAGTTTGTGGGCGGTTTGTGAGGAAGTCCTTTATCCAGGGGCAGATGGAAGAAGAGAGGCCCAGTTCAGTCAATTTGCTGACTAGAATGTCTGGGATAATTGTATTGAACGCTGAACTGTAATCTATGAAGAGCATTCTTACACAGGTTCCCTTCTGCTCAAGATGGTTAAGTGCCGTGTGGAGAGCTATGGTGATGGCACCCTCTACAGACCTATTTGCTCTATATGCAAAGTTGGGGGGAAGGCTGGATTTTATGTACTGTAAAACCAATCTCTCAAAGCACTTCATGATTATTGGTGTTAGTGCAACCAGTCTATATTCGTTTAAATTGTTGGTGGATGCTTTTTTAGGAACAGGGATGATGGTCGCAGATTTTAAACGGTGGGATGATGGCTGATGTCAGTGAGAGGTTGAAGATCTTTGTAAAGACCCCAACGAGCTGGTTGGCACAGGCTTGGAGTACTTCACCATCCGGGCCAGCAGCCTTCCTTATATTTACTGTTTTGAGCACTAGTCTCACCTCGTATTCCTGTAGGGTGAGATGGCAGGTGCCAGAGATTGTAGAAGTGCTGGACATGTGGTGGGTTGCTTCACCTCAGAGCGGGCAAAGAAAGGGTTCAGTTCCTCAGCCAGTGAAGCATCAGTGTAGATGCTGCTGTGGTTATGGTTCTTGTAATTGGTGATGTTTTTAATTCCCTGCCACACTCTTCTTTGTTTTTTGTCTGTGATGGTCCTCAATTTTCTTTTTATAAGACTTTTTGGCGCGTTTGATCCCTCTCCTCACATTGGCTCTAGCAGTGCTGTACAAGGCCTTGTCACCCGATCTGTAGGCGGAGTCGCGTTCTTCAAGTAATGCCTGAACTTCACATGTCATCCAGGGTTTCTGGTTGGGAAACACCCGAATCTTTTTGTTGACAGTGACGTTTTCCATGCAGATTTTAATGTAGAACAGAACAGTTTCTGTGTATTGCTCCAGATCCTGATGTTCTAATATCTCCCAGTCTGTTTGTTCAAAGCAGTCCTGCAGTTGTGCAAGGGTTCCCTCAGGCCAAGTTGTTATGATGTTTGTGGTTGGCTTTGTTTTCCTCCTAAGTGTATGCTGGGAGAAGCAGCGGTGAACAGTGATCTGACTGTCCCAGCTGAGGAAGGGGTACAGCCCTGTAAGCCCCCTCTGCTCTTACCCGAGTCTTTCTGTCCTGTCGGTGGATATTACATTCCGTTAGTTGAACTGCAGTGTCAGGAATTTGCGTATGCAGCCAGGTTTCGGTTATTATCATCACACAACAATCCCAAACAGGACAATTTGTTGCAATTTGCAGCTCCAACTCATTCATTTTGTGAATGTTGACCTGGCGTGGGTGAGAAAGATGCTCGGAAGTGATGGTTTAAACGGTTGTTTACGTAGTCAAATAAGTAGGCCTCGTTTCTATTTCCTCTCCTTCCGCCGCCTGCGTCGTCCGCTGGATCCGAAAACAATCCACGGAGATCCCACTGTTCTCGCTATGTCCTCCGGGATATTGTGAGTCCGCTGAAAGTCACTTGTGACAGTTTGTTTACACTGAAATCCATCCTTGATTAAGTCCTGACGTTCAAAGGCAATATTTGCATTGCATGTGTTGACAAACAAATACGAAAACAAATATAAACCCCCCAAACAAAACACCAAACCGGAGAGCAAAGAGCCGCTGCGTCCATGCGCGTCGCCATCACGGATAACATCATCTATATAACATAATTGTAAAAAAAAGAGGGTAACACTTTATTTTAGTGTCTTTGTTACATTTGTTACATGTACTTACCATAGTAATAACATTAAATTATGCATGATTACATGCAACTAACCCTCAACCAAATCCTAATCCTACCCTAACCCTATAGTAAGTACATGTAGTTAATTAATATTACTCAGTACTTAAATATATAATTACACTGTAACAAAGACACCTTAAAATAAAGTGTAACCAAAAAGAGTATTGTATTTAGCCAGATTTGATCGTGTAAACATATTCAAGCGTGAACGCGAACCGTTTCGAGGTGGATGCCGCCACGTGCGAACAAACAACAACTGAATATCGAATCCCAAAATTGAAAATCGAATACCAACCCAGCGTATTGGGGTATTGGGGTATTGGAGTATTGGGGTATTGGAGTATTGGGGTATTGGAGTATTGGGGTATTGGAGTATTGGAGTATTGGGGTATTGGGGTATTGGGGTATTGGAGTATTGGAGTATTGGAGTATTGGGGTATTGGAGTATTGTAGTATTGGGGTATTGGAGTATTGGGGTATTGGAGTATTGGGGTATTGGAGTATTGGGGTATTGGGGTATTGGAGTATTGGAGTAGTGGGGTATTGGGGTATTAGAGTATTGGATTATTGGGGTATTGGGGTATTGGGGTATTAGAGTATTGGAGTATTGGGGTATTGGGGTATTGGAGTATTGGGGTATTGGAGTATTGGGGTATTGGGGTATTGGAGTAGTGGAGTATTGGGGTATTGGAGTATTGGGGTATTGGGGTATTGGAGTATTGGAGTATTGGAGTATTGGTGTATTGGAGTATTGGGGTATTGGAGTATTGGGGTATTGGAGTATTGGGGTATTGGAGTATTGGAGTCATTGGAGTAGTGGAGTATTGGGGTATTAGAGTATTGGATTATTGGTGTATTGGGGTATTAGAGTATTGGCGTATTGAGGTATTGGGGTATTGGAGTATTGGAGTATTGGGGTATTGGGGTATTGGAGTATTGGGGTATTGGAGTAGTAGAGTAGTGGAGTATTGGGGTATTGGAGTACTGGGGTATTGGGGTATTGGTGTAGTAGAGTAGTGGAGTATTGGGGTATTGGAGTATTGGAGTAGTAGATTAGTGGAGTATTGGCGTATTGGAGTAGTAGAGTAGTCGAGTATTGGGGTATTGGAGTATTGGAGTATTGGAGTAGTGGAGTATTGGGGTATTAGAGTATTGGAGTATTGGTGTATTGGGGTATTAGAGTATTGGCGTATTGGGGTATTGGAGTATTGGAGTAGTGGAGTATTGGCGTATTGGAGTATTGGAGTATTGGGGTATTGGAGTATTGGAGTATTGGAGTATTGGAGTAGTGGAGTATTGGGGTATTGGAGTATTGGGGTATTGGAGTATTGGAGTAGTAAAGTAGTGGAGTATTGGCGTATTGGAGTATTGGAGTAGTGGAGTAGTAGAGTATTGGCGTATTGGAGTATTGGAGTAGTGGAGTAGTAGAGTAGTGGAGTATTGGTGTATTGGGGTATTGGGGTATTGGAGTATTGGAGTAGTAGAGTAGTGGAGTATTGGCGTATTAGGGTATTGGAGTATTGGAGTAGTAGAGTATTGGCGTATTGGGGTATTGGAGTATTGGAGTAGTAGAGTAGTGGAGTATTGGAGTATTGGGGTATTGGGGTATTGGAGTATTGGAGTAGTGGAGTAGTGGAGTATTGGCGTATTGGGGTATTGGAGTATTGGAGTAGTAGAGTAGTGGAGTATTGGCGTATTGGGGTATTGGAGTAGTGGAGTATTGGGGTATTGGAGTATTGGGGTATTGGAGCATTGGAGTAGTAGAGTAGTGGAGTATTGGCGTATTGGGGTATTGGAGTAGTAGAGTAGTGGAGTATTGGCGTATTGGGGTATTGGAGTAGTCGAGTATTGGGGTATTGGAGTATTGGAGTAGTGGAGTATTGGGGTATTGGGGTATTGGAGTATTGGGGTATTGGGGTATTGGGGTATTGGAGTATTGGGGTATTGGAGTATTGGAGTATTGGGGTATTAGAGTATTGGATTATTGGGGTATTGGGGTATTAGAGTATTGGAGTATTGGGGTATTGGAGTATTGGGGTATTGGAGTATTGGGGTATTGGGGTATTGGAGTAGTGGAGTATTGGGGTATTGGGGTATTGGAGTATTGGGGTATTGGGGTATTGGGGTATTGGAGTAGTGGAGTAGTGGAGTAGTGGAGTATTGGTGTATTGGAGTATTGGGGTATTGGAGTATTGGAGTATTGGTGTATTGGAGTATTGGGGTATTGGGGTATTGGGGTATTGGAGTATTGGGGTATTGGGGTATTGGAGTATTGGAGTATTGGAGTAGTGGAGTATTGGGGTATTAGAGTATTGGATTATTGGTGTATTGGGGTATTAGAGTATTGGCGTATTGAGGTATTGGGGTATTGGAGTATTGGGGTATTGGGGTATTGGAGTATTGGGGTATTGGAGTAGTAGAGTAGTGGAGTATTGGGGTATTGGAGTACTGGGGTATTGGTGTAGTAGAGTAGTGGAGTATTGGGGTATTGGAGTATTGGGGTATTGGAGTATTGGAGTAGTAGAGTAGTGGAGTAGTGGAGTATTGGCGTATTGGGGTATTGGAGTAGTAGAGTAGTCGAGTATTGGGGTATTGGAGTATTGGAGTATTGGAGTAGTGGAGTATTGGGGTATTAGAGTATTGGAGTATTGGTGTATTGGGGTATTAGAGTATTGGCGTATTGGGGTATTGGGGTATTGGAGTATTGGAGTAGTGGAGTATTGGCGTATTGGAGTATTGGGGTATTGGAGTATTGGGGTATTGGAGTATTGGGGTATTGGAGTATTGGAGTAGTAAAGTAGTGGAGTATTGGCGTATTGGAGTAGTAGAGTAGTGGAGTATTGGCGTATTGGGGTATTGGAGTATTGGAGTAGTAGAGTAGTGGAGTAGTGGCGTATTGGGGTATTGGAGTATTGGAGTAGTAGAGTAGTGGAGTATTGGCGTATTGGGGTATTGGAGTATTGGAGTAGTAGAGTAGTGGAGTATTGGCGTATTGGGGTATTGGGGTATTGGAGTATTGGAGTAGTAGAGTAGTGGAGTATTGGCGTATTGGAGTAGTGGGGTATTGGAGTATTGGAGTAGTAGAGTAGTGGAGTATTGGGGTATTGAAGTATTGGAGTAGTAGAGTAGTGGAGTATTGGCGTATTGGGGTATTGGGGTATTGGAGTATTGGAGTAGTGGAGTATTGGCGTATTGGGGTATTGGAGTATTGGAGTAGTAGAGTAGTGTAGTATTGGCGTATTGGAGTATTGGGGTATTGGAGTATTGGAGTAGTAGAGTAGTAGAGTAGTGGAGTAGTGGAGTATTGGCGTATTGGGGTATTGGGGTATTGGGGTATTGGGGTATTGGAGTATTGGAGTAGTAGAGTAGTAGAGTAGTGGAGTATTGGCGTATTGGGGTATTGGGGTATTGGAGTATTGGAGTAGTAGAGTAGTGTAGTATTGGCGTATTGGAGTATTGGAGTAGTAGAGTAGTGGAGTATTGGAGTAGTAGAGTAGTGGAGTATTGGCGTATTGGAGTATTGGGGTATTGGGGTATTGGAGTATTGGAGTAGTAGAGTAGTGGAGTATTGGAGTAGTAGAGTAGTGGAGTATTGGCGTATTGGAGTATTGGGGTATTGGGGTATTGGGGTATTGGAGTAGTAGAGTAGTGGAGTAGTGGAGTATTGGGGTATTGGGGTATTGGAGTAGTAGAGTAGTGGAGTAGTGGAGTATTGGGGTATTGGGGTCCAGCCCTAGCTAACGGTGTAGTGTGCTCAACTCTGACTGACCGCTCTCTCTCTCCGTCGCTGTGTGGAGGAGAGTTTTTGCTCAGCAGCTCCAGCCTCAATCTGTCCACCAGAGACACGCCACTCCCCGAGCCTGCCCTGCACACACACACACACACACAAGCTCACTTTATTCTGCTGTGCTTCATACAGTACAGAGGGTTTCAGAGCAGCTCCACAGGGATAAACAGGAGAATAATGATTCAGTGATGCAAACTGTGTGTGAGAGTGTGTGTGTGTGTGTGTGTGTGTGTGTGTGTGTGTGTGTGTGTGTTACCCTGCTCCGACTCCCAGTGTGTGTGTGAGAGACAGCAGTTCTCCTTCAGGTACTGTAGGCAGCAGGAGTCTCAGAAGTGTGTGTGTGTGTGTGTGTGTGTGTGTGTGTGTGTGTGTGTGTGTGTGTGTGTGTGTGTGTGTGTGTGTGAGTGTGAGTGTGTGTTACCCCGCTCCGACTCCCAGTGTGTGTGTGAGTGTGAGTGTGTGTGTGTGTGTGTGTGTGTGTTACCCCGCTCCGACTCCCAGTGTGTGTGTGAGAGACAGCAGTTCTCCTTCAGGTACTGTAGGCAGCAGGAGTCTCAGAAGTGTGTGTAGATCAGGATCAGTTATCAGAGCCTGTTTGACCAGCGCTGATGTAAACGCCACATCCTGACACACAACACACAC
>NC_137135.1:37928687-37941187 GCF_949319135.1 Squalius cephalus
TGTCTGAAGAGTGAGATTAATGAGTATTAATGTAGTGTAGTGTGTCAGTGACCTGCGGTATTGTCTGAAGAGTGATATTAATGAGTATTAATGAAGTGTAGTGTGTCAGTGACCTGCAGTATTGTCTGAAGAGTGAGATTAATGAGTATTAATGTAGTGTAGTGTGTTAGTGACCTGCGGTATTGTCTGAAGAGTGAGATTAATGAGTATTAATGTAGTGTAGTGTGTTAGTGACCTGCAGTATTGTCTGAAGAGTGAGATTAATGAGTATTAATGTAGTGTAGTGTGTTAGTGACCTGCGGTATTGTCTGAAGAGTGAGATTAATGAGTATTAATGTAGTGTAGTGTGTCAGTGACCTGCGGTATTGTCTGAAGAGTGAGATTAATGAGTATTAATGTAGTGTAGTGTGTCAGTGACCTGCAGTATTGTCTGAAGAGTGAGATTAATGAGTATTAATGTAGTGTAGTGTGTCAGTGACCTGCAGTATTGTCTGAAGAGTGAGATTAATGAGTATTAATGTAGTGTAGTGTGTTAGTGACCTGCAGTATTGTCTGAAGAGTGAGATTAATGAGTATTAATGTAGTGTAGTGTGTCAGTGACCTGCAGTATTGTCTGAAGAGTGAGATTAATGAGTATTAATTAAGTGTAGTGTGTTAGTGACCTGCAGTATTGTCTGAAGAGTGAGATTAATGAGTATTAATGTAGTGTAGTGTGTCAGTGACCTGCAGTATTGTCTGAAGAGTGAGATTAATGAGTATTAATGTAGTGTAGTGTGTCAGTGACCTGCAGTATTGTCTGAAGAGTGAGATTAATGAGTATTAATGTAGTGTAGTGTGTCAGTGACCTGCAGTATTGTCTGAAGAGTGAGATTAATGAGTATTAATTAAGTGTAGTGTGTTAGTGACCTGCAGTATTGTCTGAAGAGTGAGATTAATGAGTATTAATGTAGTGTAGTGTGTCAGTGACCTGCAGTATTGTCTGAAGAGTGAGATTAATGAGTATTAATGTAGTGTAGTGTGTCAGTGACCTGCAGTATTGTCTGAAGAGTGAGATTAATGAGTATTAATTAAGTGTAGTGTGTTAGTGACCTGCAGTATTGTCTGAAGAGTGAGATTAATGAGTATTAATGTAGTGTAGTGTGTCAGTGACCTGCAGTATTGTCTGAAGAGTGAGATTAATGAGTATTAATGTAGTGTAGTGTGTTAGTGACCTGCGGTATTGTCTGAAGAGTGAGATTAATGAGTATTAATGTAGTGTAGTGTGTCAGTGACCTGCGGTATTGTCTGAAGAGTGAGATTAATGAGTATTAATGTAGTGTAGTGTGTCAGTGACCTGCAGTATTGTCTGAAGAGTGAGATTAATGAGTATTAATGAAGTGTAGTGTGTTAGTGACCTGCAGTATTGTCTGAAGAGTGAGATTAATGAGTATTAATGTAGTGTAGTGTGTTAGTGACCTGCAGTATTGTCTGAAGAGTGAGATTAATGAGTATTAATGTAGTGTAGTGTGTTAGTGACCTGCAGTATTGTCTGAAGAGTGAGATTAATGAGTATTAATGTAGTGTAGTGTGTTAGTGACCTGCAGTATTGTCTGAAGAGTGAGATTAATGAGTATTAATGTAGTGTAGTGTGTTAGTGACCTGCAGTATTGTCTGAAGAGTGAGATTAATGAGTATTAATGTAGTGTAGTGTGTTAGTGACCTGCAGTATTGTCTGAAGAGTGAGATTAATGAGTATTAATGTAGTGTAGTGTGTCAGTGACCTGCAGTATTGTCTGAAGAGTGAGATTAATGAGTATTAATGAAGTGTAGTGTGTCAGTGACCTGCGGTATTGTCTGAAGAGTGAGATTAATGAGTATTAATGTAGTGTAGTGTGTTAGTGACCTGCAGTATTGTCTGAAGAGTGAGATTAATGAGTATTAATGTAGTGTAGTGTGTTAGTGACCTGCAGTATTGTCTGAAGAGTGAGATTAATGAGTATTAATGTAGTGTAGTGTGTCAGTGACCTGCAGTATTGTCTGAAGAGTGAGATTAATGAGTATTAATGTAGTGTAGTGTGTCAGTGACCTGCAGTATTGTCTGAAGAGTGAGATTAATGAGTATTAATGAAGTGTAGTGTGTTAGTGACCTGCAGTATTGTCTGAAGAGTGAGATTAATGAGTATTAATGTAGTGTAGTGTGTTAGTGACCTGCGGTATTGTCTGAAGAGTGAGATTAATGAGTATTAATGTAGTGTAGTGTGTTAGTGACCTGCAGTATTGTCTGAAGAGTGAGATTAATGAGTATTAATGTAGTGTAGTGTGTTAGTGACCTGCAGTATTGTCTGAAGAGTGAGATTAATGAGTATTAATGTAGTGTAGTGTGTTAGTGACCTGCGGTATTGTCTGAAGAGTGAGATTAATGAGTATTAATGTAGTGTAGTGTGTTAGTGACCTGCGGTATTGTCTGAAGAGTGAGATTAATGAGTATTAATGTAGTGTAGTGTGTCAGTGACCTGCAGTATTGTCTGAAGAGTGAGATTAATGAGTATTAATGTAGTGTAGTGTGTTAGTGACCTGCAGTATTGTCTGAAGAGTGAGATTAATGAGTATTAATGTAGTGTAGTGTGTTAGTGACCTGCAGTATTGTCTGAAGAGTGAGATTAATGAGTATTAATGTAGTGTAGTGTGTCAGTGACCTGCAGTATTGTCTGAAGAGTGAGATTAATGAGTATTAATGTAGTGTAGTGTGTCAGTGACCTGCAGTATTGTCTGAAGAGTGAGATTAATGAGTATTAATGTAGTGTAGTGTGTTAGTGACCTGCGGTATTGTCTGAAGAGTGAGATTAATGAGTATTAATGTAGTGTAGTGTGTTAGTGACCTGCAGTATTGTCTGAAGAGTGAGATTAATGAGTATTAATGTAGTGTAGTGTGTCAGTGACCTGCAGTATTGTCTGAAGAGTGAGATTAATGAGTATTAATGTAGTGTAGTGTGTCAGTGACCTGCAGTATTGTCTGAAGAGTGAGATTAATGAGTATTAATGTAGTGTAGTGTGTCAGTGACCTGCAGTATTGTCTGAAGAGTGAGATTAATGAGTATTAATGTAGTGTAGTGTGTCAGTGACCTGCAGTATTGTCTGAAGAGTGAGATTAATGAGTATTAATGTAGTGTAGTGTGTCAGTGACCTGCAGTATTGTCTGAAGAGTGAGATTAATGAGTATTAATGTAGTGTAGTGTGTCAGTAACCTGCAGTATTGTCTGAAGAGTGAGATTAATGAGTATTAATGTAGTGTAGTGTGTCAGTGACCTGCAGTATTGTCTGAAGAGTGAGATTAATGAGTATTAATGTAGTGTAGTGTGTCAGTGACCTGCAGTATTGTCTGAAGAGTGAGATTAATGAGTATTAATGTAGTGTAGTGTGTTAGTGACCTGCAGTATTGTCTGAAGAGTGAGATTAATGAGTATTAATGCAGTGTAGTGTGTCAGTAACCTGCAGTATTGTCTGAAGAGTGAGATTAATGAGTATTAATGTAGTGTAGTGTGTCAGTGACCTGCAGTATTGTCTGAAGAGTGAGATTAATGAGTATTAATGTAGTGTAGTGTGTTAGTGACCTGCAGTATTGTCTGAAGAGTGAGATTAATGAGTATTAATGTAGTGTAGTGTGTCAGTGACCTGCAGTATTGTCTGAAGAGTGAGATTAATGAGTATTAATGTAGTGTAGTGTGTTAGTGACCTGCAGTATTGTCTGAAGAGTGAGATTAATGAGTATTAATGTAGTGTAGTGTGTTAGTGACCTGCGGTATTGTCTGAAGAGTGAGATTAATGAGTATTAATGTAGTGTAGTGTGTTAGTGACCTGCGGTATTGTCTGAAGAGTGAGATTAATGAGTATTAATGTAGTGTAGTGTGTTAGTGACCTGCAGTATTGTCTGAAGAGTGAGATTAATGAGTATTAATGTAGTGTAGTGTGTCAGTGACCTGCAGTATTGTCTGAAGAGTGAGATTAATGAGTATTAATGTAGTGTAGTGTGTTAGTGACCTGCAGTATTGTCTGAAGAGTGAGATTAATGAGTATTAATTAAGTGTAGTGTGTCAGTGACCTGCAGTATTGTCTGAAGAGTGAGATTAATGAGTATTAATGTAGTGTAGTGTGTTAGTGACCTGCAGTATTGTCTGAAGAGTGAGATTAATGAGTATTAATGTAGTGTAGTGTGTTAGTGACCTGCAGTATTGTCTGAAGAGTGAGATTAATGAGTATTAATTAAGTGTAGTGTGTCAGTGACCTGCAGTATTGTCTGAAGAGTGAGATTAATGAGTATTAATGTAGTGTAGTGTGTTAGTGACCTGCAGTATTGTCTGAAGAGTGAGATTAATGAGTATTAATGTAGTGTAGTGTGTTAGTGACCTGCAGTATTGTCTGAAGAGTGAGATTAATGAGTATTAATGTAGTGTAGTGTGTTAGTGACCTGCAGTATTGTCTGAAGAGTGAGATTAATGAGTATTAATTAAGTGTAGTGTGTCAGTGACCTGCAGTATTGTCTGAAGAGTGAGATTAATGAGTATTAATGTAGTGTAGTGTGTTAGTGACCTGCAGTATTGTCTGAAGAGTGAGATTAATGAGTATTAATGTAGTGTAGTGTGTTAGTGACCTGCAGTATTGTCTGAAGAGTGAGATTAATGAGTATTAATGTAGTGTAGTGTGTTAGTGACCTGCGGTATTGTCTGAAGAGTGAGATTAATGAGTATTAATGAAGTGTAGTGTGTTAGTGACCTGCAGTATTGTCTGAAGAGTGAGATTAATGAGTATTAATTAAGTGTAGTGTGTCAGTGACCTGCAGTATTGTCTGAAGAGTGAGATTAATGAGTATTAATGTAGTGTAGTGTGTTAGTGACCTGCAGTATTGTCTGAAGAGTGAGATTAATGAGTATTAATTAAGTGTAGTGTGTTAGTGACCTGCAGTATTGTCTGAAGAGTGAGATTAATGAGTATTAATGAAGTGTAGTGTGTTAGTGACCTGCGGTATTGTCTGAAGAGTGAGATTAATGAGTATTAATGTAGTGTAGTGTGTTAGTGACCTGCGGTATTGTCTGAAGAGTGAGATTAATGAGTATTAATGAAGTGTAGTGTGTTAGTGACCTGCGGTATTGTCTGAAGAGTGAGATTAATGAGTATTAATGCAGTGTAGTGTGTCAGTGACCTGCAGTATTGTCTGAAGAGTGAGATTAATGAGTATTAATGAAGTGTAGTGTGTTAGTGACCTGCGGTATTGTCTGAAGAGTGAGATTAATGAGTATTAATGTAGTGTAGTGTGTTAGTGACCTGCGGTATTGTCTGAAGAGTGAGATTAATGAGTATTAATGTAGTGTAGTGTGTTAGTGACCTGCAGTATTGTCTGAAGAGTGAGATTAATGAGTATTAATGTAGTGTAGTGTGTTAGTGACCTGCAGTATTGTCTGAAGAGTGAGATTAATGAGTATTAATGAAGTGTAGTGTGTCAGTGACCTGCGGTATTGTCTGAAGAGTGAGATTAATGAGTATTAATGTAGTGTAGTGTGTTAGTGACCTGCAGTATTGTCTGAAGAGTGAGATTAATGAGTATTAATGAAGTGTAGTGTGTTAGTGACCTGCGGTATTGTCTGAAGAGTGAGATTAATGAGTATTAATGTAGTGTAGTGTGTCAGTGACCTGCAGTATTGTCTGAAGAGTGAGATTAATGAGTATTAATGAAGTGTAGTGTGTTAGTGACCTGCAGTATTGTCTGAAGAGTGAGATTAATGAGTATTAATGTAGTGTAGTGTGTCAGTGACCTGCAGTATTGTCTGAAGAGTGAGATTAATGAGTATTAATGTAGTGTAGTGTGTTAGTGACCTGCAGTATTGTCTGAAGAGTGAGATTAATGAGTATTAATGTAGTGTAGTGTGTCAGTGACCTGCAGTATTGTCTGAAGAGTGAGATTAATGAGTATTAATGTAGTGTAGTGTGTTAGTGACCTGCAGTATTGTCTGAAGAGTGAGATTAATGAGTATTAATGTAGTGTAGTGTGTTAGTGACCTGCGGTATTGTCTGAAGAGTGAGATTAATGAGTATTAATGTAGTGTAGTGTGTCAGTGACCTGCAGTATTGTCTGAAGAGTGAGATTAATGAGTATTAATGTAGTGTAGTGTGTTAGTGACCTGCAGTATTGTCTGAAGAGTGAGATTAATGAGTATTAATGTAGTGTAGTGTGTCAGTGACCTGCAGTATTGTCTGAAGAGTGAGATTAATGAGTATTAATGTAGTGTAGTGTGTTAGTGACCTGCAGTATTGTCTGAAGAGTGAGATTAATGAGTATTAATGAAGTGTAGTGTGTTAGTGACCTGCAGTATTGTCTGAAGAGTGAGATTAATGAGTATTAATGTAGTGTAGTGTGTTAGTGACCTGCAGTATTGTCTGAAGAGTGAGATTAATGAGTATTAATGAAGTGTAGTGTGTCAGTGACCTGCAGTATTGTCTGAAGAGTGAGATTAATGAGTATTAATGTAGTGTAGTGTGTCAGTGACCTGCAGTATTGTCTGAAGAGTGAGATTAATGAGTATTAATGAAGTGTAGTGTGTCAGTGACCTGCAGTATTGTCTGAAGAGTGAGATTAATGAGTATTAATGTAGTGTAGTGTGTTAGTGACCTGCAGTATTGTCTGAAGAGTGAGATTAATGAGTATTAATGAAGTGTAGTGTGTCAGTGACCTGCAGTATTGTCTGAAGAGTGAGATTAATGAGTATTAATGAAGTGTAGTGTGTTAGTGACCTGCGGTATTGTCTGAAGAGTGAGATTAATGAGTATTAATGTAGTGTAGTGTGTCAGTAACCTGCAGTATTGTCTGAAGAGTGAGATTAATGAGTATTAATGTAGTGTAGTGTGTCAGTGACCTGCAGTATTGTCTGAAGAGTGAGATTAATGAGTATTAATGTAGTGTAGTGTGTCAGTGACCTGCAGTATTGTCTGAAGAGTGAGATTAATGAGTATTAATGTAGTATAGTGTGTTAGTGACCTGCAGTATTGTCTGAAGAGTGAGATTAATGAGTATTAATGAAGTGTAGTGTGTCAGTGACCTGCAGTATTGTCTGAAGAGTGAGATTAATGAGTATTAATGTAGTGTAGTGTGTTAGTGACCTGCAGTATTGTCTGAAGGCGTCTCTGGAGCGTGTCTGGTCCTGTAGCTCCTGCTGATGCTGAAGTCTGATGAGGCTCTGAGTGGATCTCAGCTCTCGGGCCGCCGCTTGACCCCGCCTCTGCAGACTCTCCTGAACCGTCTGCATCTGCGAACGAGCCAGCGCCGTCTGCAGCACACACACACTCACCTGCACACAACACTTTACACATTATGCTATTTCGACGTAATTACGCTATTTCTACGTCATTGCACATGCGCAGTCCTTTCAGTTTCGGTTTCCAATCCGATCAAGTGTTCACATGTTCTCTCGATTGGATTAGAAAAGGAATAAACCCCTTTCAATCAGATCTAAATCTCTTTGGGATCGAGCTCGATCGGATCGATTAAGGTGTTTCACATGAAGGATTTTCAGTTTGATTGAGCCGTCAGTCCCATCACTAACGGATAATCTGGTTGCATGTAAACGTAGCCGATGACAGCCGCGTTCCCTCAGTCCTCACTCACCTGAAGCAGAGCACGAGATGATCTTTAGTGTGTATCGTGTGTGAGGTGTGTGTTCTTCAGTACCTTGCGTGTTCGGGCCGCCGTCTCCTCGTCCAGGTGATTGATGAGTTCTGATAGTTCGTTGTTCTGCAGCATCAGCAGTTCAGTCCATTTCTGCAGATACTGGTTCACTGTGACGTCAGAGGAACCAGAGACGGCCTGCAGCTGACGCCAGTGTTCACACACCTAAACACACACACACACACACACACACAGGTGAGATACACACACACACAGGTGAGATACACACACACACACACACACACACACACACACACACACACTCACTCACCTTCTCTGACAGGAGCTGTCGTCTCCTCTTGATGATGTCAGAGCGGATGGCTCTTCGCTCACGACACACAGTTTCTTCTAAACTCTGTTTGACGCGCAGAATCTCCCGCTGAGCATCAGAACACTCTCTGCACACACACACACACAAACGTGACACACACACACACACACACACACACACACACACACACGTGAGACACACACACACACACACACACACGTCTGCTAAAGGGAAGATTACACCGGTATAGACACAGAAGCGCTGTATGTGGTGTGTGTGTGTGTGTGTGTGTGTGTGTGTGTGTGTGTGACCCCCGTGTGTCTCTGATGTGTGTGTGTATCTCACGTGTGTGTGTGTGTGTGTGTGTGTGTGTGTGTGTGAGAGTTGAGTGAGTGAGTGTGTGTGTGGTGTGTGTGTGTGTGTGTGTGTGTGTGTGTGTTTGACCCCGTATGTCTCTGATGTGTGTGTGTGTGTGTGTGTGTGTGTATCTCACGTGTGTGTGTGTGTGTGTGTGTGTGAGAGAGAGAGTGAGTGAGTGAGTGTGTGTCTCATGTGTGTGTGTGTTTGACCCCGTATGTCTCTGATGTGTGTGTGTGTGTGTGTGTGTGTGTGAGAGAGAGAGAGTGAGTGAGTGAGTGAGTGTGTGTCTCATGTGTGTGTGTGTTTGACCCCGTATGTCTCTGATGTGTGTGTGTGTGTGTGTGTGTGTGTGTGTGTGTGTGAGAGAGAGAGAGAGAGAATTACAAGACATAGAAAGAATTACAAGACATAGATGTCATCGTCTTACAGGAAACCTGGTGTAGAGGAGATGTGTTCACTGGCTGCCCCTCAGGATACAGAGAGATCATATTACCATCAGTCAAACTCACATCAGTCACACAAGGGAGAGACTCGGGAGGGATGATAATATGGATTAAATCTGAACTGTCCATAGAACTAATTAAAAGAGAGCAATACCACTTGTGGCTAAAAATACAAAAAGGAATGATATCAGCATCTAAGCCTGTTTTCCTCTGTGCAGTTTACATTCCACCCCTCGAGTCTCCGTATTTCCAAGAGGAAACTTTCCAGAACATAGAGAGAGAAATCAGCCATTTCCAGGCCCAGGGAAATGTGCTGCTTATGGGTGACTTAAACGCTAGAACAGGAGCAGAATTAGATTACATCGAATCGCACGGTAGCAGATTCATCACAGGCAATAACGACTTGTACCCTTCTCACCCCAGCAGACAAAACTGTGATGAAACCGTGAACGCTCACGGACGGCAGCTGCTGCAGCTCTGCCGAGGACTGGCTCTGTACATCGTCAACGGGAGACTGCGAGGGGACTCGCTCGGCCGATACACCTACAGCTCAGCTCTGGGGAACAGCACTGTAGACTATACCATCACAGATCTCGACCTTTCCTCTCTGAGAGCATTCACAGTCAAACCCCTGAAACCTTTCTCAGACCACAGCCAAATCATCCTCTATATAAAGCAATCTGAAACATCACCCAAACCAATTAGGACCCCATATCAAATGAGCAAAATAATGTCTTTCAAATGGACTGAAAACAGTGCCAGTAATTACAGCACTGCTGTCGAATCCTCAGAAATACAATCCCTCATACACTCATTCCAAATACAGGAATACCCTAAAAACCAATTCGGCATCAATCAGGAAGTACAAGATCTAAACAACATATTCTACAAAACAGCACAAAAAAGTAATTTGGCAATTGTTAAACCAAAGAAAAAATATTTAGAGACTGACAAATGGTTTGATTTGGACTGTAAGGCTCTGAGAAAAAACCTCAGAAATTTATCAAATCAAAAACACAGACAACCAGATAATCCAGACCTCCGCCTTCTTTACTGTGAGGCACTAAAACAGTATAAAGCCACACTCCGGCGGAAAAAAGCACAATTTTTGCAAAACCAGTTTGAAGAAATTGAAAATTCTATAAACTCACACAAATTTTGGGATAAATGGAAATTGTTATACAAACCAAATCAAGAAGTTCTGGCAATCCAAGACGGGGAGAAGTGGAAGAACCACTTCCAAGAATTATACAGCCCAACTGAAATTCAAAATTATAATCAAAATGAAATAATTAATAAACTAGACAATTTGGAAAGATCAATTAAAGCAAATCAAAACCCTTTAGATTTCCCCATAACAATGAACGAATTGGAAGGAAAATTAGGAGTCCTTGAGTCCAAGAAAGCCTGTGGTGTAGACAGCATCCTGAACGAGATGCTGAAACACACAGACCAAAGCTTCAGACTGGCCATGCTCAAACTGTTCAATGATGTTCTGTGTGTCGGGTTCTTCCCTGAGATCTGGAACAAGGGCCTCATCAGCCCCATCCACAAGAGCGGAGACAAACTAGACCCCAACAACTACCGAGGCATCTGTGTGAACAGTAACCTGGGGAAGGTTCTCTGCAGCATCTTAAACGCCAGACTTCTACACTTCCTTATGAAGCACAATGCCTTGAGTAAATCCCAAATTGGCTTTCTTCCAAAATGTCGCACATCCGATCACATTTTTACATTACAAACACTAATTGACAAATATGTACATCAAAACAAAGAACAAATTTTTGCTTGTTTCATTGATTTCAAAAAAGCATTTGATTCAATCTGGCACGAAGGATTATACCTAAAACTCATCGACAGTGGAGTAGGGGGGAAATTCTATGATTTGATCAAATCGATGTACACAGCCAGCCAATGCGCTGTCAAAATTGGAAACCAAAGAACTGAATTTTTCCCCCAGGGGAGCGGAGTGAGACAGGGATGCAGTTTAAGCCCCACCCTCTTTAACATCTACATCAACCAATTGGCCAATACGTTAGAACATGCTCCCTTCCAAGGTCTCACTCTCCACGACACAGAGATCAAGTGTCTACTCTACGCAGACGACCTGGTCCTCCTGTCGCCCACTAAAGAGGGGCTTCAGGACAGCCTGGATCTGCTGGAGGATTACTGTCAGTCCTGGGCCCTGACCGTCAACCTCCAGAAGACCAGAGTCATGATGTTCCAGAAACGCTCCAGATCTCAGGGACCAACATTCACACTCTCACACAGAACCATTGAGAGCACAAAAGCATACACCTACCTCGGCCTGAAAATAACTCCAACTGGTAACTTTACTTTGGCTGTGAATGAACTCAAAGAGAAAGCTCAAAGGGCTTTCTATGCCATAAAACGATCAATCAAAATTGACATCCCAATCCAAATTTGGCTCAAACTTTTCAAATCAATAATTGAACCGATTGTTCTATATGGCAGTGAAGTGTGGGGTCCTTCTATAAAATTTGACTTTTTAAATTGGGAAAAACATCCGATTGAAACTCTACAATTAGATTTCTGTAAAAGAATACTCAAAGTCCAAAGAAAAACACCAAACAACGGATGCAGGGCAGAATTAGGCCAATACCCTCTCCTTCTAAACATCCAAAAAAGAGCCATCAAATTCTGGAAACACCTCAAAACAAGCGACCCCAACTCATACCACTACAGAGCCCTCAAACACCAAGAGCTGAGCGGAGCGAGGAGTCCCCTGTGCCACACACACACACACACACACACACACCAGAGCTGAGCGTAGCGAGGAGTCCCCTGTGCCAGCTGGTGCTGAGACTGACTGAGCTCTCTCCTGCAGAGATCAGCTCGCCTCAGCACACACACACACTCACACACATTCGGCCTGCACAAATTATCAACACAGAACAAGACAAGTACATCACCCATTGGACGAACACCATTCAAAACCAACACAAACTGGAATGTTATTCGGCACTAAATCGAGAGTACACTGTTGCGAGCTACCTGAGCACAGTGAGTGATGTGAAGCTCAGGAAAACCCTGACGATGTACAGACTCAGCGAGCACAGCTTGGCCATTGAGAGTGTGTGTGTGTGTGTGTGTGTTTGTGTGTGTGTGTGTGTGTGTGTATGTGTGAGACTCAGCGAGCACAGCCTGGCCATCGAGACGGGCCGGCGCAGACAGACCTGGCTCTCCCGGGAGGACAGACTCTGCACGCACTGCATTCTGGGAGTGCCGGAGACCGAGCTGCACTTCCTCACAGAATGCCCGAAATATGAACACATCAGAGACCAATATTACCCCAAAATTAATAAGATATTTCCCCAATTTAACACCTGTAATCCAACTCAAAAACTCAGATTCATCCTTGGCGAAGAAGCCAAATGCTCCAATATAGCAGCAAGATTTGTAGCATCTCTCCACATCCTGAGGGACGAGCAGAGCAGCAAACGCCCAATACACACACACTCACTCACAGCCTAACACACACACACACACACACACACACACACACACACACACACACACACACACACACACACACACACACACACACACACAGCCTAACCCATCCCATCACACCTACACACATATATAATGTTCAAGTTCAGTGTTTGTTTATTTTTGTTTTTTATATACATGATCTCTGCAATATAATCCTTTTTATTTTATTTATTAATCTTTGTTTACACTATTATTATTGCTTTATGTTATCTGTATT
>NC_137135.1:37946187-37988687 GCF_949319135.1 Squalius cephalus
ATTTCGTTGTGTTGCGGCTTGATTTCGTTGTGTTGTGGCTTGATTTCGTTGTGTTGCATCTTGATTTTGTTGCGTTGCGGCTTGATTTCGTTGTGTTGCATCTTGGTTTTGTTGTGTTGAATCTTGATTTCGTTGTGTTGTGGCTTGATTTTGTTGTGTTGCATCTTGGTTTTGTTGTGTTGCATCTTGATTTTGTTGTGTTGCATCTTGATTTCGTTGTGTTGCATCTTGATTTCATTGTGTTGTGGCTTGATTTTGTTGTGTTGCATCTTGGTTTTGTTGTGTTGCATCTTGATTTTGTTGTGTTGCATCTTGATTTCGTTGTGTTGTGGCTTGATTTTGTTGTGTTGCATCTTGATTTTGTTGTGTTGCATCTTGATTTCGTTGTGTTGTGGCTTGATTTTGTTGTGTTGCATCTTGGTTTTGTTGTGTTGCATCTTGATTTTGTTGTGTTGCATCTTGATTTCGTTGTGTTGCGGCTTGATTTCGTTGTGTTGCATCTTGATTTTGTTGTGTTGCATCTTGATTTTGTTGTGTTGCATCTTGATTTTGTTGTGTTGCATCTTGATTTCGTTGTGTTGTGGCTTGATTTTGTTGTGTTGCATCTTGGTTTTGTTGTGTTGCATCTTGATTTTGTTGTGTTGCATCTTGATTTTGTTGTGTTGCATCTTGATTTCGTTGTGTTGTGGCTTGATTTTGTTGTGTTGCATCTTGATTTTGTTGTGTTGCATCTTGATTTTGTTGTGTTGCATCTTGATTTTGTTGTGTTGCATCTTGATTTTGTTGTGTTGCATCTTGATTTCGTTGTGTTGTGGCTTGATTTTGTTGTGTTGCATCTTGATTTTGTTGTGTTGTGGCTTGATTTTGTTGTGTTACATCTTGATTTCGTTGTGTTGTGGCTTGATTTTGTTGTGTTGCATCTTGATTTTGTTGTGTTGCATCTTGATTTCGTTGTGTTGTGGCTTGATTTTGTTGTGTTGCATCTTGGTTTTGTTGTGTTGCATCTTGATTTTGTTGTGTTGCATCTTGATTTCATTGTGTTGTGGCTTGATTTCATTGTGTTGTGGCTTGATTTTGTTGTGTTGCGTCTTGGTTTTGTTGTGTTGCATCTTGGTTTTGTTGTGTTGCATCTTGATTTTGTTGTGTTGCATCTTGATTTTGTTGTGTTGCATCTTGATTTTGTTGTGTTGCATCTTGATTTCATTGTGTTGTGGCTTGATTTCATTGTGTTGTGGCTTGATTTTGTTGTGTTGCGTCTTGATTTTGTTGTGTTGCATCTTGATTTTGTTGTGTTGCATCTTGATTTCATTGTGTTGCATCTTGATTTCATTGTGTTGTGGCTTGATTTCATTGTGTTGTGGCTTGATTTTGTTGTGTTGCGTCTTGGTTTTGTTGTGTTGCATCTTGGTTTTGTTGTGTTGCATCTTGATTTTGTTGTGTTGCATCTTGATTTCATTGTGTTGTGGCTTGATTTCATTGTGTTGTGCCTTGATTTTGTTGTGTTGCATCTTGGTTTTGTTGTGTTGCATCTTCATTTTGTTGTGTTGCATCTTGATTTCGTTGTGTTGTGGCTTAATTTTGTTGTGTTGCATCTTGGTTTTGTTGTGTTGCATCTTGATTTTGTTGTGTTGCATCTTGATTTCGTTGTGTTGTGGCTTGATTTTGTTGTGTTGCATCTTGATTTTGTTGTGTTGCATCTTGATTTTATTGTGTTGCATCTTGATTTCGTTGTGTTGTGGCTTGATTTTGTTGTGTTGCATCTTGGTTTTGTTGTGTTGCATCTTGATTTTGTTGTGTTGCATCTTGATTTTGTTGTGTTGCATCTTGGTTTTGTTGTGTTGCAACTTGATTTTGTTGTGTTGCATCTTGATTTCGTTGTGTTGCATCTTGATTTTGTTGTGTTGTGGCTTGATTTTGTTGTGTTGCAACTTGATTTTGTTGTGTTGCATCTAGGGGTGTGCCGGTTTCAGAATTGGTGATGACGGTTATGACATGAGTCAAATGTGACGGTTCGTAACATAACCGTCATCGTTGTCGTCGTCGTGTGTGTGTGGGGGGGGGGGAGGTTTGCGACGTTCGTGACGTTCGTCTGTTATAGGACAACTTAGTTTGAATAAAATTAATATTTGTGTAGTGTTCAATGTTGTTATCGATAGAGATACGCGGATGGGGTATTAGTTCATCCGCAACCGCATCACAAAACTCATCATCCGCACCAACGTTTTCTGACCAGATTTCAAAGCCGCACCCGCCCGCCATCCGCTGAGTGTTCTGCGGTCTATGGACGATGCAATGCTCTGCTGGTGCGAGCCGCAGGAAAGCCCTTGTCTGGTCTGGAAAGGATGCAGCAAAGATATTTAATGCTAATGTATGAGGCATAGGCCTACGCTGAGTTTCATTCATTTACGATGAGATGCGCTCTAATTCAACTTCACAATGCAATGCAAGTGAGCGCGGCGCATCGGAGCCTCAATGTCACGGTTATATTGTCTCCAATGCTTTTTATTTATTAAATACATGCAATTGGTTGATGAAACATTTATTAAAATTAAGATACAATTTGTACAAAACGAAATTCGCTTTAAAGAAATGCTTTCTACAAAACAAAACTTCATTAAGTGGTAAAAACACTTCATTAAGTGGTAAAAACCATGTCTCCCGATTGCAAATGTTCATTGCTAATGTTTATTATTGCAAATGTTTTTCATTTGTTTAATAAATCTCATAATGATGTCACATCACTATATCATAGCTTTTATTTCTATCTCAAATGATTGGCGGTCGCTTGGCAAAGAATCAAATACAGTTGGAAACGACGTAGACCATTAATAACACAGACTGTTAACAATTGTTTTTAATTAGTATTTAAACATTCTCTATGATAAAAAATGTTTGTAACAAATATTTTAATAACACGGTTTTGGCGGTTATAGAGATCTAATGACGGTGTTCGACTATAACCGTCGGTCTCACGGTTATATGCTAACCGTCACACCCCTAGTTGCATCTTGATTTCGTCTTGATTTCGTTGTGTTGTGGCTTATTTCCGTTGAGTTGTGAACTTATGTTTGCTTTTTAAATTTCGTTGTGTTGTGCACTACTGGGCCACCGTATCAAAGTGGTAGTTGTGTATCAATATAATGGAGGGACAGAAATCACTTTTATTAAAAATATCTTAATTTGTGTTCCAAAGATGAACGAAAGTCTTACAGGTTTGGAACAACATGAGGGAGAGCAATCGATGACAGAATTTTCATTTTTGGGTGAACTAACCCTTCAAGCTCAGTTCAGGTCAACAGTGTTAATTTACCAAATTTCATCAATTATGAAACAAACCCATTTTCAGTCGTGTCTTCATTAAACTCATTTCAGGTCCAGTTTTGTTCTCATCTGATAGTGTCAGTGCAGTCTAACTGATCATATTATTCAGTGTTAAGCGTGACTTTGTTTCTCCCAATGTTCTTCTTGAGTTTTACACACCTGTCAAGTGCCTCCATCATGTTTTGTGGATCCTCCAACATCAAAATATCCACAAATGTATCCTCAAACGCTGCCTCCTCATTGGCTGACGCAGTGATGTCACATGTTCCCTCGTACGGCCCCGCCTCTTCATTCACACTGCGTCTCTAGAAATGAAGAAACAGTTATTTCACACCAACATCTCACACACACACACACACACACTCTCTCTCACACACACACACACACACACACACACACACACACACACACACACAGTCTCTCACATACACACACACACAGTCTCTCTCTCTCTCTCTCACACACACACACACACACACACAGTCTCTTTCTCTCTCTCTCACACACACTCACTCAGTGCTGAGACTGTAAAGGACTGACTGTGTGTGCAGAGATGCGCAGTCGTCTGCGCTGGAGGAGCTTCACACACACACACACACACACACACACACTCACTCAGTGCTGAGACTGTAAAGGACTGACTGTGTGTGCAGAGATGCGCAGTCGTCTGCGCTGGAGGAGCTTCACACACACACACACACACACACACACACACACACACACACACTCAGTGCTGAGACTGTAAAGGACTGACTGTGTGTGCAGAGATGCGCAGTCGTCTGCGCTGGAGGAGCTTCACACTGACGACACAGAGAGACAACAGCAGGAGCGACAGCAGGAACGAACCCAGGAAACCCAGGAGTAGAATAGAGCGATCCACTTCAACCTGTCAACACACACACACACACACACACACACACATCAGCCGGTTAAATGTGTGAGTGTGTGTGAGAGTGAGTGATTGTGTGTGAGTGTGTGTGTGTGTGTGTGTGTGTGTGTGTGTGTGAGAGAGTGTGTGTGTTCACCTGCTCAGTGGTGTTTATCCTCAGAGTGAAATTCGCCACCACTGGACCAAACAGATGAACATCATTCTGAAATACAGTCAATATTGATCAACGAAACCTCAGATTCATCACATTTACCACAAACACAGCAGACAGTGAGACAGCAGACAGTGAGACAGCAGACAGTGAGACAGCAGACAGTGAGACAGCAGACAGTGAGACAGCAGACAGTGAGACATTCTGAAATACAGTCAATATTGATCCAGTTTCATCACATTTACCACAAACAAACAACCAGTGAATGAACCAAACGGATCAAAATCTGTGACACAGCAGACAGCGAGACAGCAGACAGTGAGACAGCAGACAGTGAGACAGCAGACAGCGAGACAGCAGACAGTGAGACAGCAGACAGTGAGACAGCAGACAGCAGACAGTGAGACAGCAGACAGTGAGACAGCAGACAGCAGACAGTGAGACAGCAGACAGTGAGACAGCAGACAGTGAGACAGCAGACAGAGAGACAGCAGACAGCAGACAGTGAGACAGCAGACAGTGAGACAGCAGACAGTGAGACAGTGAGACAGCAGACAGTGAGACAGCAGACAGCAGACAGTGAGACAGCAGACAGTGAGACAGCAGACAGTGAGACAGCAGACAGCAGACAGTGAGACAGCAGACAGTGAGACAGCAGACAGCAGACAGTGAGACAGCAGACAGTGAGACAGCAGACAGTGAGACAGCAGACAGCAGACAGTGAGACAGCGAGACAGCAGACAGTGAGACAGCAGACAGTGAGACAGCAGACAGTGAGACTGAGACAGCAGACAGTGAGACAGCAGACAGTGAGACAGCAGACAGTGAGACAGTGAGACAGCAGACAGCAGACAGTGAGACAGTGAGACAGCAGACAGTGAGACAGTGAGACAGCAGACAGTGAGACAGCAGACAGTGAGACAGCAGACAGTGAGACAGCAGACAGCAGACAGTGAGACAGCAGACAGCAGACAGTGAGACAGCAGACAGTGAGACAGCAGACAGCAGACAGTGAGACAGCAGACAGCAGACAGTGAGACAGCAGACAGTGAGACAGCAGACAGTGAGACAGCAGACAGTGAGACAGCAGACAGCAGACAGTGAGACAGCAGACAGGAGACAGTGAGACAGCAGTCAGTGAGACAGCAGACAGTGAGACAGCAGACAGCAGACAGTGAGACAGCAGACAGTGAGACAGCAGACAGTGAGACAGCAGACAGCAGACAGCAGACAGTGAGACAGCAGACAGTGAGACAGCAGACAGCAGACAGTGAGACAGCAGACAGTGAGACAGCAGACAGTGAGACAGCAGACAGCAGACAGCGACACAGCAGACAGAAGACAGTGAGACAGCAGACAGTGAGACAGCAGACAGTGAGACAGTGAGACAGCAGACAGTGAGACAGCAGACAGTGAGACAGTGAGACAGCAGACAGCAGACAGTGAGACAGCAGACAGTGAGACAGCAGACAGTGAGACAGCAGACAGTGAGACAGCAGACAGCAGACAGTGAGACAGCAGACAGTGAGACAGCAGACAGTGAGACAGCAGACAGCAGACAGTGAGACAGCAGACAGCAGACAGTGAGACAGCAGACAGTGAGACAGCAGACAGCAGACAGTGAGACAGTGAGACAGCAGACAGTGAGACAGCAGACAGTGAGACAGCAGACAGTGAGACAGCAGACAGCAGACAGTGAGACAGCAGACAGCAGACAGTGAGACAGCAGACAGCAGACAGTGAGACAGTGAGACAGCAGACAGTGAGACAGCAGACAGTGAGACAGCAGACAGTGAGACAGCAGACAGCAGACAGTGAGACAGTGAGACAGCAGACAGTGAGACAGCAGACAGCAGACAGCAGACAGTGAGACAGCAGACAGTGAGACAGCAGACAGTGAGACAGCAGACAGTGAGACAGCGAGACAGCAGACAGTGAGACAGCAGACAGCAGACAGTGAGACAGCAGTCAGTGAGACAGCAGACAGCAGACAGTGAGACAGCAGACAGTGAGACAGCAGACAGCAGACAGTGAGACAGCAGACAGTGAGACAGCAAGACAGCAGACAGTGAGACAGCAGTCAGTGAGACAGCAGACAGTGAGACAGCAGACAGTGAGACAGCAGACAGTGAGACAGTGAGACAGCAGACAGCAGACAGTGAGACAGCAGACAGCAGACAGTGAGACAGCAGACAGCAGACAGTGAGACAGCAGACAGTGAGACAGCAGTCAGTGAGACAGCAGACAGTGAGACAGCAGACAGTGAGACAGCAGACAGCAGACAGTGAGACAGCAGACAGTGAGACAGCAAGACAGCAGACAGTGAGACAGCAGTCAGTGAGACAGCAGACAGTGAGACAGCAGACAGTGAGACAGCAGACAGTGAGACAGCAGACAGTGAGACAGTGAGACAGCAGACAGTGAGACAGCAGACAGTGAGACAGCAGACAGTGAGACAGCAGACAGTGAGACAGTGAGACAGCAGACAGTGAGACAGCAGACAGGAGACAGTGAGACAGCAGACAGTGAGACAGCAGACAGTGAGACAGCAAACAGTGAGACAGCAAGACAGCAGACAGTGAGACAGCAGACAGTGAGACAGCAGACAGTGAGACAGCAGTCAGTGAGACAGCAGACAGTGAGACAGCAGACAGCAGACAGTGAGACAGCAGACAGTGAGACAGCAGACAGTGAGACAGCAGACAGTGAGACAGTGAGACAGCAGACAGTGAGACAGCAGACAGTGAGACAGCAGACAGTGAGACAGCAAGACAGCAGACAGTGAGACAGCAGACAGTGAGACAGCAGACAGTGAGACAGCAGACAGTGAGACAGCAGACAGTGAGACAGCAGACAGCAGACAGTGAGACAGCAGACAGTGAGACAGCAGACAGTGAGACAGTGAGACAGCAGACAGTGAGACAGCAGACAGCAGACAGTGAGACAGCAGACAGTGAGACAGTGAGACAGCAGACAGTGAGACAGCAGACAGTGAGACAGCAGACAGTGAGACAGTGAGACAGCAGACAGTGAGACAGCAGACAGTGAGACAGCAGACAGTGAGACAGCAGACAGTGTGACAGCGAGACAGCAGACAGCGAGACAGCAACAGCGAGACAGCAGACAGCAGACAGTGAGACAGCAGACAGTGAGACAGCAGACAGCAGACAGCAGACAGTGAGACAGCAGACAGTGAGACAGCAGACAGTGAGACAGCAGACAGTGAGACAGCAGACAGTGAGACAGCAGACAGCAGACAGTGAGACAGCAGACAGTGAGACAGCAGACAGTGAAACAGCAGACAGCAGACAGTGAAACAGCAGACAGTGAGACAGCAGACAGTGAGACAGCAGACAGTGAGACAGCAGACAGAGAGACAGCAGACAGCAGACAGCGAGACAGCAGACAGTGAGACAGCAGACAGTGAGACAGCAGACAGTGAGACAGCAGACAGTGAGACAGTGAGACAGCAGACAGTGAGACAGCAGACAGCAGACAGCAGACAGCAGACAGTGAGACAGCAGACAGTGAGACAGTGAGACAGCAGACAGTGAGACAGCAGACAGTGAGACAGCAGACAGCAGACAGTGAGACAGCAGACAGTGAGACAGTGAGACAGCAGACAGTGAGACAGCAGACAGTGAGACAGTGAGACAGCAGACAGTGAGACAGCAGACAGCGAGACAGCAGACAGCGAGACAGCAGACAGTGAGACAGCAGACAGTGAGACAGCAGACAGTGAGACAGCAGACAGTGAGACAGTGAGACAGCAGACAGCAGACAGTGAGACAGCAGACAGTGAGACAGCAGACAGTGAGACAGCAGACAGCAGACAGTGAGACATCAGACAGTGAGACAGCAGACAGTCAGACAGCAGACAGTGAGACAGCAGACAGTGAGACAGCAGACAGTAAGACAGTGAGACAGCAGACAGTGAGACAGCAGACAGCAGACAGTGAGACAGCAGACAGTGAGACAGCAGACAGTGAGACAGCAGACAGCAGACAGTGAGACAGCAGACAGTGAGACAGCAGACAATGAGACAGCAACAGCAGACAGTGAGACAGCAGACAGTGAGACAGCAGACAGCAGACAGTGAGACAGCAGACAGTGAGACAGCAGACAGTGAGACAGCAGACAGCAGACAGTGAGACAGCAGACAGCAGACAGTGAGACAGCACACAGTGAGACAGCAGACAGTGAGACAGCAGACAGCAGACAGTGAGACAGCAGACAGAGAGACAGCAGACAGCAGACAGTGAGACAGCAGACAGTGAGACAGCAGACAGTGAGACAGTGAGACAGCAGACAGTGAGACAGCAGACAGCAGACAGTGAGACAGCAGACAGTGAGACAGCACACAGTGAGACAGCAGACAGCAGACAGTGAGACAGCAGACAGTGAGACAGCAGACAGAGAGACAGCAGACAGCAGACAGTGAGACAGCAGACAGTGAGACAGCAGACAGTGAGACAGTGAGACAGCAGACAGTGAGACAGCAGACAGCAGACAGTGAAACAGCAGACAGCAGACAGTGAAACAGCAGACAGTGAGACAGCAGACAGTGAGACAGCAGACAGTGAGACAGCAGACAGCAGACAGTGAGACAGCAGACAGTGAGACAGCAGACAGCAGACAGTGAGACAGCAGACAGTGAGACAGCAGACAGTGAGACAGCAGACAGAGAGACAGCAGACAGTGAGACAGCAGACAGTGAGACAGTGAGACAGCAGACAGTGAGACAGCAGACAGCAGACAGTGAAACAGCAGACAGCAGACAGTGAAACAGCAGACAGTGAGACAGCAGACAGTGAGACAGCAGACAGTGAGACAGCAGACAGCAGACAGTGAGACAGCAGACAGTGAGACAGCAGACAGCAGACAGTGAGACAGCAGACAGTGAGACAGCAGACAGTGAGACAGCAGACAGCAGACAGTGAGACAGCAGACAGTGAGACAGTGAGACAGCAGACAGTGAGACAGCAGACAGTGAGACAGCAGACAGCAGACAGCGAGACAGCAGACAGCGAGACAGAGACAGCAGACAGCGAGACAGCAGACAGCAGACAGTGAGACATCAGACAGTGAGACAGCAGACAGTGAGACAGCAGACAGCAGACAGTGAGACAGTGAGACAGCAGACAGCAGACAGTGAGACAGCAGACAGTGAGACAGCAGACAGTGAGACAGCAGACAGCAGACAGTGAGACAGCAGACAGTGAGACAGCAGACAGCAGACAGTGAGACAGCAGACAGTGAGACAGCAGACAGTGAGACAGCAGACAGTGAGACAGCAGACAGTGAGACAGTGAGACAGCAGACAGTGAGACAGCAGACAGCAGACAGTGAGACAGTAGACAGCAGACAGTGAGACAGCAAGACAGCAGACAGTGAGACAGCAGACAGTGAAACAGCAGAGAGCAGACAGTGAGACAGCAGACAGCAGACAGTGAGACAGCAGACAGGAGACAGTGAGACAGCAGACAGTGAGACAGCAGACAGTGAGACAGCAGACAGTGAGACAGTGAGACAGCAGACAGTGAGACAGCAGACAGCAGACAGTGAGACAGCAGACAGTGAGACAGCAGACAGCAGACAGTGAGACAGCAGACAGCAGACAGTGAGACAGTGAGACAGCAGACAGTGAGACAGCAGACAGGAGACAGTGAGACAGCAGACAGCAGACAGTGAGACAGTGAGACAGCAGACAGTGAGACAGCAGACAGCAGACAGTGAGACAGCAGACAGCAGACAGTGAGACAGCAGACAGCAGACAGTGAGACAGCAGACAGTGAGACAGCAGACAGCAGACAGCAGACAGTGAGACAGCAGACAGTGAGACAGCAGACAGCAGACAGTGAGACAGCAAACAGTGAGACAGCAAGACAGCAGACAGTGAGACAGCAGACAGTGAAACAGCAGAGAGCAGACAGTGAGACAGCAGACAGCAGACAGTGAGACAGCAAGACAGCAGACAGTGAGACAGCAGACAGTGAGACAGCAGACAGCAGACAGTGAGACAGCAGACAGGAGACAGTGAGACAGCAGACAGTGAGACAGCAGACAGTGAGACAGTGAGACAGCAGACAGTGAGACAGCAGACAGCAGACAGCAGACAGTGAGACAGCAGACAGTGAGACAGCAGACAGCAGACAGTGAGACAGCAGACAGTGAGACAGTGAGACAGCAGACAGCAGACAGTGAGACAGCAGACAGGAGACAGTGAGACAGTGAGACAGCAGACAGTGAGACAGCAGACAGTGAGACAGCAGACAGCAGACAGTGAGACAGCAGACAGCAGACAGTGAGACAGCAGACAGCAGACAGTGAGACAGCAGACAGTGAGACAGCAGACAGCAGACAGCAGACAGTGAGACAGCAGACAGTGAGACAGTGAGACAGCAGACAGCAGACAGTGAGACAGTGAGACAGCAGACAGTGAGACAGCAGACAGTGAGACAGCAGACAGCAGACAGTGAGACAGCAGACAGTGAGACAGTGAGACAGCAGACAGTGAGACAGCAGACAGTGAGACACCAGACAGTGAGACAGCAGACAGTGAGACAGGAGAAGAGAGAGAGACAGACGGGTGTAGATACCTGAGTGGCATTGGAGAAGGTCAGAAACGCTGGTAATGTCAAAACCTGTTTTCTGTTTCCTTTCACACTCATCCTGTACAAAACCACAAACTGAGAGCCAGCTACACACACACACACACACACACACACACACACACACACACACACACACACACACACACACACACACAGAGTGAGAACAGTGAGTATGAGTTATATAGTCTGTGAGTTATATAGTCTGTGTGTGTGTGTGTGTGTGTGTGTGTGTGTGTGTGTGTGTGTGTGTGTGTGAGTGTGTACCGGGCAGTGTGTCTGTGCTGAAGGTCTGGTATCCTCTCTCCTGAACGCTCCCGTTGGTCTGCAGGAGCGTCACATCAGACACTGAGTCACGGATGCAGAGCTGCGAGAGGTCGTGACCTTCCTCTGGGTTCCTGACTAGCAGCGTCACTCGCAGCTCAACACCACTGTCCACCTGTGACACACGACTGGCAATATTACACACACACACACACACACACACACACACACACACACACACACACTCATACTCACACACACACACACTCATACTCGCACTCACACACAGACACTCACTCACACACTCATACTCGCACTCACACACAGACACTCACTCACACACTCACTCACACACTCACTCACACACTCACTCACACACTCACTCACACACACACTCACTCACACACTCATATTCGCACTCATACTCACACTCGCACTCTCATACTCACAGTCATACACTCACACACTCATACTCGCACTCACACACAGACACTCACTCACACACTCACTCACACACTCATATTCGCACTCATACTCGCACTCACACTCGCACACTCATATAAACACTTTTACTCTCATACTCACACTCTTATACATTCATACTCATACACTCACACACTCGTACTCGCACTCACACACAGACACTCACTCACACACTCATACTCACACTCATACTCGCACTCACACACTCACTCACTCACTCACACACTCACTCACACACTCACTCACACACTCACTCACACACTCACTCACACTCACACACAGACACTCACTCACTCACACACTCACTCACACTCAGACACTCACTCACACACTCATACTCACACAGACACACACACTCATACACTCACACACTCATACTCACACTCACACACACCACTCACTCACTCATACTCGCACTCACACACTCATATAAACACTTACACACTCATACTCACACACTCATACTCGCACTTATACTCTCATACTCACACTCACACACAGACACTCACTCACACTCGCACTCACACTCACACTCATACACTTACACACACACACTCACTCACACACTCATATAAACACTTACACTCATACTCGCACTTACACTTCATACTGACACTCATACTCGCACACATACTCGCACTCACACACTCATACTCATACTCACACTCATACTCGCACTTACACTTCATACTCACACTCACACACTCATACTCATACTCACACTCATACTCGCACTTACACTTCATACTCACACTCACACACTCATACTCATACTCACACTCACACACTTCATACTCACACTCACACACTCATACTCATACTCACACTCACACACTCATACTCACACACTCACACTCATACACTCATACTCGCACTTACACTCTCATACTAGCACACTCATATAAACACTTACACACTCATACTTGCACTCATACTCGCACTCACACTCGCACTCACACACTCATATAAACACTTACACACTCATACTCGCACTTACACTCTCATACTCACACACTCATATAAACACTTACACACTCATACTCGCATTCATACTCGCACTCACTCACACACTCATACTCGCACTCACACTCTCATACTCACACACTCATATAAACACTTACACACTCATACTCATACTCGCACTCATACTCGCACTCACACACTCATACTCACATACTCATATAAACACGCACTCATACTCATACTCGCACACTCATATAAACATTCTCACTCATACTCATGCTCGCACACTCATGCTCGCACACTCATGCTCGCACACTCATGCTCGCACACTCATGCTCGCACACTCATACTCGGACACTCATACTCGGACACTCATACTCATACACTCACACATTCATACTCACACTCACACACTCATATAAACACTTACGCACACACATACTCGCACTCACTCACACACTCATACTCACACTCATACTCGCACTTACACTTCATACTCACACACTCATACTCACACACTCATACTCACACTCATACTCATACTCACACTCACTCACACACTCATACGCGCACTTACACTCTCATACTCGCACACTCATATAAACACTCACACACTCATACTCACACTCATACTCGCACTTACACTTCATACTCACACACTCATACTCACACACTCATACTCACACTCATACTCATACTCACACTCACTCACACACTCATACTCGCACTTACACTCTCATACTCGCACACTCATATAAACACTTACACACTCATACTTGCACTCATACTCGCACTCGCACTCGCACTCACACTCACTCACACTCGCACTCACACACTCATATAAACACTCACACACTCATACTCGCACTTACACTCTCATACTCGCACACTCATATAAACACTTACACACTCATACTTGCACTCATACTCGCACTCGCACTCGCACTCACACTCACTCACACTCGCACTCGCACACTCATATAAACACTCACACACTCATACTCGCACTTACACTCTCATACTCGCACACTCATATAAACACTCACACACTCATACTCGCACTTACACTCTCATACTCGCACACTCATATAAACACTTACACACTCATACTTGCACTCATACTCGCACTCGCACTCGCACTCACACTCACTCACACTCGCACTCGCACTCACACACTCATATAAACACTTACACACTCATACTCGCACTTACACTCTCATACTCACACACTCATATAAACACTTACACACTCATACTCGCATTCATACTCGCACTCACTCACACACTCATACTCGCACTCACACTCTCATACTCACACACTCATATAAACACTTACACACTCATACTCATACTCGCACTCATACTCGCACTCACACACTCATACTCACACACTCATATAAACACTTACACACTCATACTCATACTCGCACTCATAACACTTACACACTCATACTCGCACTTACACTCTCATACTCACACACTCATATAAACACTTACACACTCATACTCGCACTTACACTCTCATACTCACACACTCATATAAACACTTACACACTCATACTCGCATTCATACTCGCACTCACTCACACACTCATACTCGCACTCACACACTCATATAAACACTTACACACTCATACTCATACTCGCACTCACACACTCATACTCGCACACTCATATAAACATTCACACTCATACTCGCACACTCATACTCGCACACTCATGCTCGCACACTCATGCTCGCACACTCATGCTCGCACACTCATCCTCGCACACTCATCCTCGCACACTCATGCTCGCACACTCATGCTCGCACACTCATACTCGCACTTACACTCTCATACTCGCACACTCATATAAACACTTACACACTCATACTTGCACTCATACTCGCACTCGCACTCGCACTCACACTCACTCACACTCGCACTCACACACTCATATAAACACTTACACACTCATACTCGCACTTACACTCTCATACTCACACACTCATATAAACACTTACACACTCATACTCGCATTCATACTCGCACTCACTCACACACTCATACTCGCACTCACACTCTCATACTCACACACTCATATAAACACTTACACACTCATACTCATACTCGCACTCATACTCGCACTCACACACTCATACTCACACACTCATATAAACACTTACACACTCATACTCATACTCGCACTCATAACACTTACACACTCATACTCGCACTTACACTCTCATACTCACACACTCATATAAACACTTACACACTCATCCTCGCACACTCATGCTCGCACACTCATGCTCGCACACTCATACTCGCACTTACACTCTCATACTCGCACACTCATATAAACACTTACACACTCATACTTGCACTCATACTCGCACTCGCACTCGCACTCACACTCACTCACACTCGCACTCACACACTCATATAAACACTTACACACTCATACTCGCACTTACACTCTCATACTCACACACTCATATAAACACTTACACACTCATACTCGCATTCATACTCGCACTCACTCACACACTCATACTCGCACTCACACTCTCATACTCACACACTCATATAAACACTTACACACTCATACTCATACTCGCACTCATACTCGCACTCACACACTCATACTCACACACTCATATAAACACTTACACACTCATACTCATACTCGCACTCATAACACTTACACACTCATACTCGCACTTACACTCTCATACTCACACACTCATATAAACACTTACACACTCATACTCGCATTCATACTCGCACTCACTCACACACTCATACTCGCACTCACACACTCATATAAACACTTACACACTCATACTCATACTCGCACTCACACACTCATACTCGCACACTCATATAAACATTCACACTCATACTCGCACACTCATGCTCGCACACTCATGCTCGCACACTCATGCTCGCACACTCATCCTCGCACACTCATGCTCGCACACTCATGCTCGCACACTCATGCTCGCACACTCATCCTCGCACACTCATGCTCGCACACTCATGCTCGCACACTCATGCTCGCACACTCATGCTCGGACACTCATACTCGCACACTCATGCTCGCACACTCATGCTCGCACACTCATCCTCGCACACTCATGCTCGCACACTCATGCTCGCACACTCATCCTCGCACACTCATCCTCGCACACTCATGCTCGCACACTCATGCTCGCACACTCATGCTCGCACACTCATGCTCGCACACTCATGCTCGCACACTCATGCTCGGACACTCATACTCGCACACTCATACTCGCACACGATGTTATTTAATCACCTCTATCTTAATTTTTTTATAGTGCAATCAATAAATTAATTGTACATTTTGAAAACACGTTTCCATTCTATTCGTTTTTTTCCCCCATAAATCAGGGTTTATACTAGTTTAAAATTAGGGTTAGGGTTGCCAAAAACTTTCTCCGCGTGCGCTGAAGGCTCACTCCAGCCAAAGTCCCAAAGTTAGCCCTGCTTATACTCACTCATATACACAGACACACACACACACACACACACACACACAGACACACACACACACTCTCTCTCTCTCTCTCTCTCACACACACACACACACACACACAGAAACGCACCTGAGCGCACTTCAGGAACGAGACTCCGAACGCTGAAAGCTTTGTTGCGCTCTGAATGTAAACAAACATCAAACTGATTAGAATAAATGGGAACACAACACACAACATTCTTCAAAATATCATTAAAAGAACTGACTCATAAAGTAATGTGTTTGTGAATCGGACTAGATGAGGACATGACACTGTAACAGAAAATCATCTGTTTCCAGCCAGTTTCCATTTTTGAAAATAGAATGGTTCGGATGATTGACAGGTGTCATTTTACCCGATTTGACGTGTTTCTCTGATCCGCCCACTGACCAAATAAGGAGTGGCTCGAGATGACGTCATCCGTGTACTGCTCTGACAAGCTGATACTCCGCCTCATCTCTGAAAAACAATAAAAACAACTTCTGTTTCTACTTTTCCCCCCGGAAACAACTAACAAATGTTTAATTTGAGATTTAAAAAATAAATAAATAAATGAAAAAGAAACCTTTTTTGCGCTGGAATTTCTCCAAATCTTTCATCTTCTCTTGATGATGGTCTGATCGAACAGATGTTGATCTATGGCGCGCGCGCGCACGAGCACGCGCAGCATCTTCAGCTCGCGAGATAAACAGTAGCGCGCTCATAATCACAAACCACCCGTGCATTTCCAAACTGCGTGGGTTTAATCCATACTAGGATTTAATCACAACCCGATTCGTTAAACGCGAGCCGGTTGAATAATCTCAGCGCGACGATTAATTAACTCACTACGTTTAAAATGACTAATACGGTTTCATATCACCAATGTCCCTGCTATTTTGACTCAGTAAATAACTGCATGAGTATGTAAATATCTCATGACTGGACGAGAAGAAAAGCGCAGTTTTGTTTTTCCATTTCCGTTTAGCACACAACTTTTCCCAAACTTTGGAAGCTGCGGGAAGACCCGCCCCCTCGCATCTCTGATTGGCTTAGTGAACAGCATTCCTTAGGCAATGCAGCGCTCCCATTGGCCGCAAGCTTTGCCAGTCTAAAGTAACAGTACAGCAGCAGACAGACAGTAGAAGTTGTTGCGCCCGGTAACGGTGTTTGAGATGCGCGTTAACGGCTCGTCAGACTCGTGCTCGGGGGACGCGCTGGTTGATCTGTCGGAGCCCCGGGACCGGGACCGGGAAGTGACGTGGGCTCCGGTAACGGGCGTCGCGGTGTCCGGCGCGGGTCTGGCGCTGCTCGCGGCCGCGCTCCTCTACGCGTGTCACCGGAAGCTGCTCATCTCCGCTCCGGTGAGCCAAATTGTGCTCATATCATATACAGTTCTGTGGGGAAGAGTTAGGAGAAAACATGCTTTTGCAAATCATGATTATGACATAAAAATCGAAATAATGACTTAAAAAGTTGAAGTTATGGCATAAAAAGTCGAAATTATGACATAAAAAGTCAATTATAACATAAAGTTGTAATTTTTGCTTTTTAAGGCAAGACACCCCAGGTGAATAGGGTCAAAACCTAATGGATATTGTCCTGATTCCACAGCTGATTAATTACATTATAAATTGCAAACATTTTTTTGATTAAAAGTTTTATGAAATGTTTTGTTTATATATGCAAATGAGGCTTTGTCTAATTAAATATGCACTCATTTGCATACATTTCCAGCACATAAATCTGAACATTGGATAAAGCCAGGTTCAAAACTATATTGTTTGATTTTGTTGACATATTAGAGTTGAAGATTTTTTACAGAAGGGATTTTAGATTTTTCTCTATAAATCAGAAATACAGAAAATGGTGTTTTATTTTTATTTATTTACTGTATGTTTAATTAATAATGATCTTTTCGTCAACTGTACTAGATCAGTCAATCACTCTGTTTCTCCCATTGGCTTGTGTTTCCTGCGGAGGAAATGAGCTCATATCACACACACTCTATCGCTCTCACTGACTCTTCTGTATATCTTCCTCTCTGTGAGGATATGAGGTGTTGATGAGCTGTGTTGTGTGTCAGTGCGGAGGCCGGCGTGAGGAAGAGGAGGAGGAGGAAGAGGAGGAGGAGGAGGAGGAGGAGGAGAGCGACGGTGACCGCCGGAGCTGCGGACCGGATGATGGACCAGTGTGTGCTGCACTCACTAACACACTGCTTACACACAAACAGTTTCATTTTTTCCCATTTTGATTTCTGTGGATTATGCTAATATCATATACTCGCTGAGACGAGTGTGTGTGGAGCAGGCGCTGAGACGAGTGTGTGACGAGTGTGTGTGGAGCAGGCGCTGAGACGAGTGTGTGACGAGTGTGTGTGGAGCAGGCGCTGAGACGAGTGTGTGACGAGTGTGTGTGGAGCAGGCGCTGAGACGAGTGTGTGACGAGTGTGTGTGGAGCAGGCGCTGAGACGAGTGCGTGTGGAGCAGGCGCTGAGACGAGTGTGTGTGGAGCAGGTGCTGAGACGAGTGTGTGTGGAGCAGGCGCTGAGACGAGTGTGTGTGGAGCAGGTGCTGAGACGAGTGTGTGTGGAGCAGGCGCTGAGACGAGTGCGTGTGGAGCAGGCGCTGAGACGAGTGCGTGTGGAGCAGGCGCTGAGACGAGTGCGTGTGGAGCAGGCGCTGAGACGAGTGTGTGTGGAGCAGATGCTGAGACGAGTGCGTGTGGAGCAGGCGCTGAGACGAGTGTGTGTGGAGCAGGCGCTGAGACGAGTGCGTGTGGAGCAGGCGCTGAGACGAGTGTGTGTGGAGCAGATGCTGAGACGAGTGTGTGTGGACCAGATGCTGAGACGAGTGTGTGTGGAGCAGGCGCTGAGACGAGTGCGTGTGGAGCAGATGCTGAGACGAGTGTGTGTGGAGCAGATGCTGAGACGAGTGCGTGTGGAGCAGATGCTGAGACGAGTGTGTGTGGAGCAGGCGCTGAGACGAGTGTGTGGAGCAGGCGCTGAGACGAGTGCGTGTGGAGCAGATGCTGAGACGAGTGTGTGTGGACCAGATGCTGAGACGAGTGTGTGTGGAGCAGGCGCTGAGACGAGTGCGTGTGGAGCAGATGCTGAGACGAGTGTGTGTGGAGCAGATGCTGAGACGAGTGTGTGTGGAGCAGATGCTGAGACGAGTGTGTGTGGAGCAGATGCTGAGACGAGTGCGTGTGGAGCAGGCGCTGAGACGAGTGTGTGTGGAGCAGATGCTGAGACGAGTGCGTGTGGAGCAGATGCTGAGACGAGTGCGTGTGGAGCAGGCGCTGAGACGAGTGCGTGTGGAGCAGGCGCTGAGACGAGTGCGTGTGGAGCAGATGCTGAGACGAGTGTGTGTGGAGCAGATGCTGAGACGAGTGCGTGTGGAGCAGGCGCTGAGACGAGTGCGTGTGGAGCAGATGCTGAGACGAGTGCGTGTGGAGCAGAAGCTGAGACGAGTGCGTGTGGAGCAGATGCTGAGACGAGTGTGTGTGGAGCAGATGCTGAGACGAGTGTGTGTGGAGCAGGCGCTGAGACGAGTGTGTGTGGAGCAGATGCTGAGACGAGTGCGTGTGGAGCAGATGCTGAGACGAGTGTGTGTGGAGCAGGCGCTGAGACGAGTGCGTGTGGAGCAGATGCTGAGACGAGTGCGTGTGGAGCAGATGCTGAGACGAGTGCGTGTGGAGCAGGCGCTGAGACGAGTGCGTGTGGAGCAGATGCTGAGACGAGTGCGTGTGGAGCAGTCGCTGAGACGAGTGCGTGTGGAGCAGATGCTGAGACGAGTGTGTGTGGAGCAGGCGCTGAGACGAGTGCGTGTGGAGCAGATGCTGAGACGAGTGCGTGTGGAGCAGATGCTGAGACGAGTGCGTGTGGAGCAGGCGCTGAGACGAGTGCGTGTGGAGCAGATGCTGAGACGAGTGTGTGTGGAGCAGGCGCTGAGACGAGTGCGTGTGGAGCAGGCGCTGAGACGAGTGTGTGTGGAGCAGGTGCTGAGACGAGTGTGTGTGGAGCAGGCGCTGAGACGAGTGTGTGTGGAGCAGGTGCTGAGACGAGTGTGTGTGGAGCAGGCGCTGAGACGAGTGCGTGTGGAGCAGGCGCTGAGACGAGTGCGTGTGGAGCAGGCGCTGAGACGAGTGCGTGTGGAGCAGGCGCTGAGACGAGTGTGTGTGGAGCAGATGCTGAGACGAGTGCGTGTGGAGCAGGCGCTGAGACGAGTGTGTGTGGAGCAGGCGCTGAGACGAGTGCGTGTGGAGCAGGCGCTGAGACGAGTGTGTGTGGAGCAGATGCTGAGACGAGTGTGTGTGGACCAGATGCTGAGACGAGTGTGTGTGGAGCAGGCGCTGAGACGAGTGCGTGTGGAGCAGATGCTGAGACGAGTGTGTGTGGAGCAGATGCTGAGACGAGTGCGTGTGGAGCAGATGCTGAGACGAGTGTGTGTGGAGCAGGCGCTGAGACGAGTGTGTGGAGCAGGCGCTGAGACGAGTGCGTGTGGAGCAGATGCTGAGACGAGTGCGTGTGGACCAGATGCTGAGACGAGTGTGTGTGGAGCAGGCGCTGAGACGAGTGCGTGTGGAGCAGATGCTGAGACGAGTGTGTGTGGAGCAGATGCTGAGACGAGTGTGTGTGGAGCAGATGCTGAGACGAGTGTGTGTGGAGCAGATGCTGAGACGAGTGTGTGTGGAGCAGGCGCTGAGACGAGTGTGTGGAGCAGGCGCTGAGACGAGTGCGTGTGGAGCAGATGCTGAGACGAGTGTGTGTGGACCAGATGCTGAGACGAGTGTGTGTGGAGCAGGCGCTGAGACGAGTGCGTGTGGAGCAGATGCTGAGACGAGTGTGTGTGGAGCAGATGCTGAGACGAGTGTGTGTGGAGCAGATGCTGAGACGAGTGTGTGTGGAGCAGATGCTGAGACGAGTGCGTGTGGAGCAGGCGCTGAGACGAGTGTGTGTGGAGCAGATGCTGAGACGAGTGCGTGTGGAGCAGATGCTGAGACGAGTGCGTGTGGAGCAGGCGCTGAGACGAGTGCGTGTGGAGCAGGCGCTGAGACGAGTGCGTGTGGAGCAGATGCTGAGACGAGTGTGTGTGGAGCAGATGCTGAGACGAGTGCGTGTGGAGCAGGCGCTGAGACGAGTGCGTGTGGAGCAGATGCTGAGACGAGTGCGTGTGGAGCAGAAGCTGAGACGAGTGCGTGTGGAGCAGATGCTGAGACGAGTGTGTGTGGAGCAGATGCTGAGACGAGTGTGTGTGGAGCAGGCGCTGAGACGAGTGTGTGTGGAGCAGATGCTGAGACGAGTGCGTGTGGAGCAGATGCTGAGACGAGTGTGTGTGGAGCAGGCGCTGAGACGAGTGCGTGTGGAGCAGATGCTGAGACGAGTGCGTGTGGAGCAGATGCTGAGACGAGTGCGTGTGGAGCAGGCGCTGAGACGAGTGCGTGTGGAGCAGATGCTGAGACGAGTGCGTGTGGAGCAGTCGCTGAGACGAGTGCGTGTGGAGCAGATGCTGAGACGAGTGTGTGTGGAGCAGGCGCTGAGACGAGTGCGTGTGGAGCAGATGCTGAGACGAGTGCGTGTGGAGCAGATGCTGAGACGAGTGCGTGTGGAGCAGGCGCTGAGACGAGTGCGTGTGGAGCAGATGCTGAGACGAGTGTGTGTGGAGCAGGCGCTGAGACGAGTGCGTGTGGAGCAGGCGCTGAGACGAGTGTGTGTGGAGCAGGTGCTGAGACGAGTGTGTGTGGAGCAGGCGCTGAGACGAGTGTGTGTGGAGCAGGTGCTGAGACGAGTGCGTGTGGAGCAGGCGCTGAGACGAGTGCGTGTGGAGCAGGCGCTGAGACGAGTGCGTGTGGAGCAGGCGCTGAGACGAGTGCGTGTGGAGCAGGCGCTGAGACGAGTGTGTGTGGAGCAGATGCTGAGACGAGTGCGTGTGGAGCAGGCGCTGAGACGAGTGTGTGTGGAGCAGGCGCTGAGACGAGTGCGTGTGGAGCAGGCGCTGAGACGAGTGTGTGTGGAGCAGATGCTGAGACGAGTGTGTGTGGACCAGATGCTGAGACGAGTGTGTGTGGAGCAGGCGCTGAGACGAGTGCGTGTGGAGCAGATGCTGAGACGAGTGTGTGTGGAGCAGATGCTGAGACGAGTGCGTGTGGAGCAGATGCTGAGACGAGTGTGTGTGGAGCAGGCGCTGAGACGAGTGTGTGGAGCAGGCGCTGAGACGAGTGCGTGTGGAGCAGATGCTGAGACGAGTGTGTGTGGACCAGATGCTGAGACGAGTGTGTGTGGAGCAGGCGCTGAGACGAGTGCGTGTGGAGCAGATGCTGAGACGAGTGTGTGTGGAGCAGATGCTGAGACGAGTGTGTGTGGAGCAGATGCTGAGACGAGTGTGTGTGGAGCAGATGCTGAGACGAGTGCGTGTGGAGCAGGCGCTGAGACGAGTGTGTGTGGAGCAGATGCTGAGACGAGTGCGTGTGGAGCAGATGCTGAGACGAGTGCGTGTGGAGCAGGCGCTGAGACGAGTGCGTGTGGAGCAGGCGCTGAGACGAGTGCGTGTGGAGCAGATGCTGAGACGAGTGTGTGTGGAGCAGATGCTGAGACGAGTGCGTGTGGAGCAGGCGCTGAGACGAGTGCGTGTGGAGCAGATGCTGAGACGAGTGCGTGTGGAGCAGAAGCTGAGACGAGTGCGTGTGGAGCAGATGCTGAGACGAGTGTGTGTGGAGCAGATGCTGAGACGAGTGTGTGTGGAGCAGGCGCTGAGACGAGTGTGTGTGGAGCAGATGCTGAGACGAGTGCGTGTGGAGCAGATGCTGAGACGAGTGTGTGTGGAGCAGGCGCTGAGACGAGTGCGTGTGGAGCAGATGCTGAGACGAGTGCGTGTGGAGCAGATGCTGAGACGAGTGCGTGTGGAGCAGGCGCTGAGACGAGTGCGTGTGGAGCAGATGCTGAGACGAGTGCGTGTGGAGCAGTCGCTGAGACGAGTGCGTGTGGAGCAGATGCTGAGACGAGTGTGTGTGGAGCAGGCGCTGAGACGAGTGCGTGTGGAGCAGATGCTGAGACGAGTGCGTGTGGAGCAGATGCTGAGACGAGTGCGTGTGGAGCAGGCGCTGAGACGAGTGCGTGTGGAGCAGATGCTGAGACGAGTGTGTGTGGAGCAGGCGCTGAGACGAGTGCGTGTGGAGCAGGCGCTGAGACGAGTGCGTGTGGAGCAGATGCTGAGACGAGTGCGTGTGGAGCAGATGCTGAGACGAGTGCGTGTGGAGCAGATGCTGAGACGAGTGCGTGTGGAGCAGGCGCTGAGACGAGTGCGTGTGGAGCAGATGCTGAGACGAGTGCGTGTGGAGCAGATGCTGAGACGAGTGCGTGTGGAGCAGGCGCTGAGACGAGTGCGTGTGGAGCAGATGCTGAGACGAGTGTGTGTGGAGCAGGCGCTGAGACGAGTGCGTGTGGAGCAGATGCTGAGACGAGTGCGTGTGGAGCAGATGCTGAGACGAGTGCGTGTGGAGCAGATGCTGAGACGAGTGTGTGTGGAGCAGATGCTGAGACGAGTGCGTGTGGAGCAGGCGCTGAGACGAGTGCGTGTGGAGCAGATGCTGAGACGAGTGCGTGTGGAGCAGTCGCTGAGACGAGTGTGTGTGGAGCAGGCGCTGAGACGAGTGTGTGTGGAGCAGGCGCTGAGACGAGTGCGTGTGGAGCAGATGCTGAGACGAGTGCGTGTGGAGCAGGCGCTGAGACGAGTGCGTGTGGAGCAGATGCTGAGACGAGTGCGTGTGGAGCAGATGCTGAGACGAGTGCGTGTGGAGCAGATGCTGAGACGAGTGCGTGTGGAGCAGATGCTGTGACGAGTGCGTGTGGAGCAGGCGCTGAGACGAGTGCGTGTGGAGCAGGCGCTGAGACGAGTGTGTGTGGAGCAGGCGCTGAGACGAGTGTGTGTGGAGCAGATGCTGAGACGAGTGCGTGTGGAGCAGGCGCTGTGACGAGTGCGTGTGGAGCAGGCGCTGAGACGAGTGCGTGTGGAGCAGATGCTGAGACGAGTGCGTGTGGAGCAGGCGCTGAGACGAGTGCGTGTGGAGCAGATGCTGAGACGAGTGTGTGTGGAGCAGATGCTGAGACGAGTGTGTGTGGAGCAGGCGCTGAGACGAGTGCGTGTGGAGCAGGCGCTGTGACGAGTGCGTGTGGAGCAGGCGCTGAGACGAGTGTGTGTGGAGCAGATGCTGAGACGAGTGCGTGTGGAGCAGGCGCTGAGACGAGTGCGTGTGGAGCAGATGCTGAGACGAGTGTGTGTGGAGCAGATGCTGAGACGAGTGCGTGTGGAGCAGGCGCTGAGACGAGTGCGTGTGGAGCAGATGCTGAGACGAGTGTGTGTGGAGCAGATGCTGAGACGAGTGTGTGTGGAGCAGATGCTGAGACGAGTGCGTGTGGAGCAGATGCTGAGACGAGTGTGTGTGGAGCAGGCGCTGAGACGAGTGTGTGTGGAGCAGGCGCTGAGACGAGTGTGTGTGGAGCAGATGCTGAGACGAGTGCGTGTGGAGCAGGCGCTGTGACGAGTGCGTGTGGAGCAGGCGCTGAGACGAGTGTGTGTGGAGCAGATGCTGAGACGAGTGCGTGTGGAGCAGGCGCTGTGACGAGTGTGTGTGGAGCAGATGCTGAGACGAGTGTGTGTGGAGCAGGCGCTGAGACGAGTGTGTGTGGAGCAGGCGCTGTGACGAGTGTGTGTGGAGCAGGCGCTGAGACGAGTGTGTGTGGAGCAGATGCTGAGACGAGTGCGTGTGGAGCAGGCGCTGTGACGAGTGTGTGTGGAGCAGGCGCTGTGACGAGTGTGTGTGGAGCAGGCGCTGAGACGAGTGTGTGTGGAGCAGATGCTGAGACGAGTGTGTGTGGAGCAGGCGCTGTGACGAGTGTGTGTGGAGCAGGCGCTGAGACGAGTGCGTGTGGAGCAGATGCTGAGACGAGTGCGTGTGGAGCAGACGCTGAGACGAGTGCGTGTGGAGCAGATGCTGAGACGAGTGTGTGTGGAGCAGATGCTGAGACGAGTGTGTGTGGAGCAGGCGCTGAGACGAGTGCGTGTGGAGCAGGCGCTGAGACGAGTGCGTGTGGAGCAGGTGCTGTGACGAGTGTGTGTGGAGCAGGCGCTGAGACGAGTGCGTGTGGAGCAGATGCTGAGACGAGTGTGTGTGGAGCAGGCGCTGAGACGAGTGTGTGTGGAGCAGATGCTGAGACGAGTGCGTGTGGAGCAGGCGCTGTGACGAGTGCGTGTGGAGCAGACGCTGAGACGAGTGCGTGTGGAGCAGATGCTGAGACGAGTGTGTGTGGAGCAGATGCTGAGACGAGTGTGTGTGGAGCAGATGCTGAGACGAGTGTGTGTGGAGCAGACGCTGAGACGAGTGTGTGTGGAGCAGGCGCTGAGACGAGTGCGTGTGGAGCAGATGCTGAGACGAGTGCGTGTGGAGCAGATGCTGAGACGAGTGTGTGTGGAGCAGACGCTGAGACGAGTGTGTGTGGAGCAGGCGCTGTGACGAGTGTGTGTGGAGCAGGCGCTGAGACGAGTGCGTGTGGAGCAGATGCTGAGACGAGTGCGTGTGGAGCAGATGCTGAGACGAGTGTGTGTGGAGCAGACGCTGAGACGAGTGCGTGTGGAGCAGATGCTGAGACGAGTGTGTGTGGAGCAGATGCTGAGACGAGTGTGTGTGGAGCAGGCGCTGAGACGAGTGCGTGTGGAGCAGGCGCTGAGACGAGTGCGTGTGGAGCAGGTGCTGTGACGAGTGTGTGTGGAGCAGGCGCTGAGACGAGTGCGTGTGGAGCAGATGCTGAGACGAGTGTGTGTGGAGCAGGCGCTGAGACGAGTGTGTGTGGAGCAGATGCTGAGACGAGTGCGTGTGGAGCAGGCGCTGTGACGAGTGTGTGTGGAGCAGACGCTGAGACGAGTGCGTGTGGAGCAGATGCTGAGACGAGTGTGTGTGGAGCAGATGCTGAGACGAGTGTGTGTGGAGCAGATGCTGAGACGAGTGTGTGTGGAGCAGACGCTGAGACGAGTGTGTGTGGAGCAGGCGCTGAGACGAGTGCGTGTGGAGCAGATGCTGAGACGAGTGCGTGTGGAGCAGATGCTGAGACGAGTGCGTGTGGAGCAGATGCTGAGACGAGTGTGTGTGGAGCAGACGCTGAGACGAGTGTGTGTGGAGCAGGCGCTGAGACGAATGCGTGTGGAGCAGATGCTGAGACGAGTGCGTGTGGAGCAGATGCTGAGACGAGTGCGTGTGGAGCAGATGCTGAGACGAGTGCGTGTGGAGCAGGCGCTGTGACGAGTGTGTGTGGAGCAGGCGCTGAGACGAGTGCGTGTGGAGCAGATGCTGAGACGAGTGTGTGTGGAGCAGGCGCTGAGACGAGTGTGTGTGGAGCAGATGCTGAGACGAGTGCGTGTGGAGCAGGCGCTGAGACGAGTGCGTGTGGAGCAGGCGCTGTGACGAGTGTGTGTGGAGCAGGCGCTGAGACGAGTGCGTGTGGAGCAGATGCTGAGACGAGTGTGTGTGGAGCAGGCGCTGAGACGAGTGTGTGTGGAGCAGATGCTGAGACGAGTGCGTGTGGAGCAGGCGCTGTGACGAGTGTGTGTGGAGCAGACGCTGAGACGAGTGCGTGTGGAGCAGATGCTGAGACGAGTGTGTGTGGAGCAGATGCTGAGACGAGTGTGTGTGGAGCAGATGCTGAGACGAGTGTGTGTGGAGCAGACGCTGAGACGAGTGTGTGTGGAGCAGGCGCTGAGACGAGTGCGTGTGGAGCAGATGCTGAGACGAGTGCGTGTGGAGCAGATGCTGAGACGAGTGCGTGTGGAGCAGATGCTGAGACGAGTGTGTGTGGAGCAGACGCTGAGACGAGTGTGTGTGGAGCAGGCGCTGAGACGAGTGCGTGTGGAGCAGATGCTGAGACGAGTGCGTGTGGAGCAGATGCTGAGACGAGTGCGTGTGGAGCAGATGCTGAGACGAGTGCGTGTGGAGCAGGCGCTGTGACGAGTGTGTGTGGAGCAGGCGCTGAGACGAGTGCGTGTGGAGCAGATGCTGAGACGAGTGTGTGTGGAGCAGGCGCTGAGACGAGTGTGTGTGGAGCAGATGCTGAGACGAGTGCGTGTGGAGCAGGCGCTGAGACGAGTGCGTGTGGAGCAGATGCTGAGACGAGTGTGTGTGGAGCAGGCGCTGAGACGAGTGTGTGTGGAGCAGATGCTGAGACGAGTGCGTGTGGAGCAGGCGCTGAGACGAGTGCGTGTGGAGCAGACACTGAGACGAGTGCGTGTGGAGCAGGCGCTGAGACGAGTGCGTGTGGAGCAGGCGCTGAGACGAGTGCGTGTGGAGCAGGCGCTGTGACGAGTGTGTGTGGAGCAGGCGCTGAGACGAGTGTGTGTGGAGCAGATGCTGAGACGAGTGCGTGTGGAGCAGGCGCTGAGACGAGTGCGTGTGGAGCAGATGCTGAGACGAGTGCGTGTGGAGCAGGCGCTGAGACGAGTGCGTGTGGAGCAGATGCTGAGACGAGTGTGTGTGGAGCAGATGCTGAGACGAGTGCGTGTGGAGCAGATGCTGAGACGAGTGCGTGTGGAGCAGATGCTGAGACGAGTGCGTGTGGAGCAGATGCTGAGACGAGTGCGTGTGGAGCAGGCGCTGAGACGAGTGCGTGTGGAGCAGATGCTGAGACGAGTGTGTGTGGAGCAGATGCTGAGACGAGTGCGTGTGGAGCAGAAGCTGAGACGAGTGCGTGTGGAGCAGGCGCTGAGACGAGTGCGTGTGGAGCAGGCGCTGAGACGAGTGCGTGTGGAGCAGATGCTGAGACGAGTGCGTGTGGAGCAGAAGCTGAGACGAGTGCGTGTGGAGCAGATGCTGAGACGAGTGTGTGTGGAGCAGATGCTGAGACGAGTGTGTGTGGAGCAGGCGCTGAGACGAGTGTGTGTGGAGCAGATGCTGAGACGAGTGCGTGTGGAGCAGATGCTGAGACGAGTGTGTGTGGAGCAGGCGCTGAGACGAGTGCGTGTGGAGCAGATGCTGAGACGAGTGCGTGTGGAGCAGATGCTGAGACGAGTGTGTGTGGAGCAGATGCTGAGACGAGTGCGTGTGGAGCAGGCGCTGAGACGAGTGCGTGTGGAGCAGATGCTGAGACGAGTGCGTGTGGAGCAGTCGCTGAGACGAGTGTGTGTGGAGCAGGCGCTGAGACGAGTGTGTGTGGAGCAGGCGCTGAGACGAGTGCGTGTGGAGCAGATGCTGAGACGAGTGCGTGTGGAGCAGGCGCTGAGACGAGTGCGTGTGGAGCAGATGCTGAGACGAGTGTGTGTGGAGCAGATGCTGAGACGAGTGCGTGTGGAGCAGATGCTGAGACGAGTGCGTGTGGAGCAGATGCTGTGACGAGTGTGTGTGGAGCAGGCGCTGAGACGAGTGCGTGTGGAGCAGGCGCTGAGACGAGTGTGTGTGGAGCAGATGCTGAGACGAGTGTGTGTGGAGCAGGCGCTGAGACGAGTGTGTGTGGAGCAGATGCTGAGACGAGTGCGTGTGGAGCAGGCGCTGTGACGAGTGCGTGTGGAGCAGGCGCTGAGACGAGTGTGTGTGGAGCAGATGCTGAGACGAGTGCGTGTGGAGCAGGCGCTGAGACGAGTGCGTGTGGAGCAGATGCTGAGACGAGTGTGTGTGGAGCAGATGCTGAGACGAGTGTGTGTGGAGCAGGCGCTGAGACGAGTGCGTGTGGAGCAGGCGCTGTGACGAGTGCGTGTGGAGCAGGCGCTGAGACGAGTGTGTGTGGAGCAGATGCTGAGACGAGTGCGTGTGGAGCAGGCGCTGAGACGAGTGCGTGTGGAGCAGATGCTGAGACGAGTGTGTGTGGAGCAGATGCTGAGACGAGTGCGTGTGGAGCAGGCGCTGAGACGAGTGCGTGTGGAGCAGATGCTGAGACGAGTGTGTGTGGAGCAGATGCTGAGACGAGTGTGTGTGGAGCAGATGCTGAGACGAGTGCGTGTGGAGCAGATGCTGAGACGAGTGTGTGTGGAGCAGGCGCTGAGACGAGTGTGTGTGGAGCAGGCGCTGAGACGAGTGTGTGTGGAGCAGATGCTGAGACGAGTGCGTGTGGAGCAGGCGCTGTGACGAGTGCGTGTGGAGCAGGCGCTGAGACGAGTGTGTGTGGAGCAGATGCTGAGACGAGTGCGTGTGGAGCAGGCGCTGTGACGAGTGTGTGTGGAGCAGATGCTGAGACGAGTGTGTGTGGAGCAGGCGCTGAGACGAGTGTGTGTGGAGCAGGCGCTGTGACGAGTGTGTGTGGAGCAGGCGCTGAGACGAGTGTGTGTGGAGCAGATGCTGAGACGAGTGCGTGTGGAGCAGGCGCTGTGACGAGTGTGTGTGGAGCAGGCGCTGTGACGAGTGTGTGTGGAGCAGGCGCTGAGACGAGTGTGTGTGGAGCAGATGCTGAGACGAGTGTGTGTGGAGCAGGCGCTGTGACGAGTGTGTGTGGAGCAGGCGCTGAGACGAGTGCGTGTGGAGCAGATGCTGAGACGAGTGCGTGTGGAGCAGATGCTGAGACGAGTGTGTGTGGAGCAGACGCTGAGACGAGTGCGTGTGGAGCAGATGCTGAGACGAGTGTGTGTGGAGCAGATGCTGAGACGAGTGTGTGTGGAGCAGGCGCTGAGACGAGTGCGTGTGGAGCAGGCGCTGAGACGAGTGCGTGTGGAGCAGGTGCTGTGACGAGTGTGTGTGGAGCAGGCGCTGAGACGAGTGCGTGTGGAGCAGATGCTGAGACGAGTGTGTGTGGAGCAGGCGCTGAGACGAGTGTGTGTGGAGCAGATGCTGAGACGAGTGCGTGTGGAGCAGGCGCTGTGACGAGTGTGTGTGGAGCAGACGCTGAGACGAGTGCGTGTGGAGCAGATGCTGAGACGAGTGCGTGTGGAGCAGATGCTGAGACGAGTGTGTGTGGAGCAGATGCTGAGACGAGTGTGTGTGGAGCAGACGCTGAGACGAGTGTGTGTGGAGCAGGCGCTGAGACGAGTGCGTGTGGAGCAGATGCTGAGACGAGTGCGTGTGGAGCAGATGCTGAGACGAGTGCGTGTGGAGCAGATGCTGAGACGAGTGTGTGTGGAGCAGACGCTGAGACGAGTGTGTGTGGAGCAGGCGCTGAGACGAGTGCGTGTGGAGCAGATGCTGAGACGAGTGCGTGTGGAGCAGATGCTGAGACGAGTGCGTGTGGAGCAGATGCTGAGACGAGTGCGTGTGGAGCAGGCGCTGTGACGAGTGTGTGTGGAGCAGGCGCTGAGACGAGTGCGTGTGGAGCAGATGCTGAGACGAGTGTGTGTGGAGCAGGCGCTGAGACGAGTGTGTGTGGAGCAGATGCTGAGACGAGTGCGTGTGGAGCAGGCGCTGAGACGAGTGCGTGTGGAGCAGATGCTGAGACGAGTGTGTGTGGAGCAGGCGCTGAGACGAGTGTGTGTGGAGCAGATGCTGAGACGAGTGCGTGTGGAGCAGGCGCTGAGACGAGTGTGTGTGGAGCAGACACTGAGACGAGTGCGTGTGGAGCAGGCGCTGAGACGAGTGTGTGTGGAGCAGGCGCTGAGACGAGTGCGTGTGGAGCAGGCGCTGAGACGAGTGCGTGTGGAGCAGGCGCTGTGACGAGTGTGTGTGGAGCAGGCGCTGAGACGAGTGCGTGTGGAGCAGATGCTGAGACGAGTGTGTGTGGAGCAGGCGCTGAGACGAGTGTGTGTGGAGCAGATGCTGAGACGAGTGTGTGTGGAGCAGGCGCTGTGACGAGTGTGTGTGGAGCAGATGCTGAGACGAGTGTGTGTGGAGCAGGCGCTGAGACGAGTGCGTGTGGAGCAGATGCTGAGACGAGTGTGTGTGGAGCAGATGCTGAGACGAGTGTGTGTGGAGCAGGCGCTGAGACGAGTGCGTGTGGAGCAGATGCTGAGACGAGTGTGTGTGGAGCAGATGCTGAGACGAGTGTGTGTGGAGCAGATGCTGAGACGAGTGTGTGTGGAGCAGGCGCTGAGACGAGTGTGTGTGGAGCAGGCGCTGAGACGAGTGTGTGTGGAGCAGATGCTGAGACGAGTGCGTGTGGAGCAGGCGCTGTGACGAGTGCGTGTGGAGCAGATGCTGAGACGAGTGTGTGTGGAGCAGGCGCTGAGACGAGTGTGTGTGGAGCAGATGCTGAGACGAGTGCGTGTGGAGCAGGCGCTGTGACGAGTGTGTGTGGAGCAGATGCTGAGACGAGTGTGTGTGGAGCAGGCGCTGAGACGAGTGTGTGTGGAGCAGGCGCTGTGACGAGTGTGTGTGGAGCAGGCGCTGAGACGAGTGTGTGTGGAGCAGATGCTGAGACGAGTGCGTGTGGAGCAGGCGCTGTGACGAGTGTGTGTGGAGCAGGCGCTGTGACGAGTGTGTGTGGAGCAGGCGCTGAGACGAGTGTGTGTGGAGCAGATGCTGAGACGAGTGTGTGTGGAGCAGGCGCTGTGACGAGTGTGTGTGGAGCAGGCGCTGAGACGAGTGCGTGTGGAGCAGATGCTGAGACGAGTGCGTGTGGAGCAGATGCTGAGACGAGTGTGTGTGGAGCAGACGCTGAGACGAGTGCGTGTGGAGCAGATGCTGAGACGAGTGTGTGTGGAGCAGATGCTGAGACGAGTGTGTGTGGAGCAGGCGCTGAGACGAGTGCGTGTGGAGCAGGCGCTGAGACGAGTGCGTGTGGAGCAGGCGCTGTGACGAGTGTGTGTGGAGCAGGCGCTGAGACGAGTGCGTGTGGAGCAGATGCTGAGACGAGTGTGTGTGGAGCAGGCGCTGAGACGAGTGTGTGTGGAGCAGATGCTGAGACGAGTGCGTGTGGAGCAGGCGCTGTGACGAGTGTGTGTGGAGCAGACGCTGAGACGAGTGCGTGTGGAGCAGATGCTGAGACGAGTGTGTGTGGAGCAGATGCTGAGACGAGTGTGTGTGGAGCAGATGCTGAGACGAGTGTGTGTGGAGCAGACGCTGAGACGAGTGTGTGTGGAGCAGGCGCTGAGACGAGTGCGTGTGGAGCAGATGCTGAGACGAGTGCGTGTGGAGCAGATGCTGAGACGAGTGCGTGTGGAGCAGATGCTGAGACGAGTGTGTGTGGAGCAGACGCTGAGACGAGTGTGTGTGGAGCAGGCGCTGAGACGAGTGCGTGTGGAGCAGATGCTGAGACGAGTGCGTGTGGAGCAGATGCTGAGACGAGTGCGTGTGGAGCAGATGCTGAGACGAGTGCGTGTGGAGCAGGCGCTGTGACGAGTGTGTGTGGAGCAGGCGCTGAGACGAGTGCGTGTGGAGCAGATGCTGAGACGAGTGTGTGTGGAGCAGGCGCTGAGACGAGTGTGTGTGGAGCAGATGCTGAGACGAGTGCGTGTGGAGCAGGCGCTGAGACGAGTGTGTGTGGAGCAGACGCTGAGACGAGTGCGTGTGGAGCAGATGCTGAGACGAGTGTGTGTGGAGCAGATGCTGAGACGAGTGTGTGTGGAGCAGGCGCTGAGACGAGTGCGTGTGGAGCAGGCGCTGTGACGAGTGTGTGTGGAGCAGGCGCTGAGACGAGTGCGTGTGGAGCAGATGCTGAGACGAGTGTGTGTGGAGCAGGCGCTGAGACGAGTGTGTGTGGAGCAGATGCTGAGACGAGTGTGTGTGGAGCAGGCGCTGTGACGAGTGTGTGTGGAGCAGATGCTGAGACGAGTGTGTGTGGAGCAGGCGCTGAGACGAGTGTGTGTGGAGCAGATGCTGAGACGAGTGTGTGTGGAGCAGGTGCTGAGACGAGTGTGTGTGGAGCAGGCGCTGAGACGAGTGCGTGTGGAGCAGATGCTGAGACGAGTGTGTGTGGAGCAGATGCTGAGACGAGTGTGTGTGGAGCAGGCGCTGAGACGAGTGCGTGTGGAGCAGATGCTGAGACGAGTGTGTGTGGAGCAGATGCTGAGACGAGTGTGTGTGGAGCAGATGCTGAGACGAGTGTGTGTGGAGCAGGCGCTGTGACGAGTGTGTGTGGAGCAGGCGCTGAGACGAGTGTGTGTGGAGCAGATGCTGAGACGAGTGTGTGTGGAGCAGGCGCTGAGACGAGTGCGTGTGGAGCAGATGCTGAGACGAGTGTGTGTGGAGCAGGCGCTAAGACGAGTGTGTGTGGAGCAGGCGCTGTGACGAGTGTGTGTGGAGCAGATGCTGAGACGAGTGTGTGTGGAGCAGGCGCTGTGACGAGTGTGTGTGGAGCAGATGCTGAGACGAGTGTGTGTGGAGCAGGTGCTGAGACGAGTGTGTGTGGAGCAGGCGCTGAGACGAGTGCGTGTGGAGCAGATGCTGAGACGAGTGTGTGTGGAGCAGATGCTGAGACGAGTGTGTGTGGAGCAGGCGCTGAGACGAGTGCGTGTGGAGCAGATGCTGAGACGAGTGTGTGTGGAGCAGATGCTGAGACGAGTGTGTGTGGAGCAGATGCTGAGACGAGTGTGTGTGGAGCAGATGCTGAGACGAGTGTGTGTGGAGCAGATGCTGAGACGAGTGTGTGTGGAGCAGATGCTGAGACGAGTGTGTGTGGAGCAGGCGCTGTGACGAGTGTGTGTGGAGCAGGCGCTGAGACGAGTGTGTGTGGAGCAGATGCTGAGACGAGTGTGTGTGGAGCAGGCGCTGAGACGAGTGCGTGTGGAGCAGGCGCTGAGACGAGTGTGTGTGGAGCAGATGCTGAGACGAGTGTGTGTGGAGCAGATGCTGAGACGAGTGCGTGTGGAGCAGGCGCTGAGACGAGTGCGTGTGGAGCAGATGCTGAGACGAGTGTGTGTGGAGCAGGCGCTGAGACGAGTGCGTGTGGAGCAGATGCTGAGACGAGTGTGTGTGGAGCAGATGCTGAGACGAGTGCGTGTGGAGCAGATGCTGAGACGAGTGTGTGTGGAGCAGGCGCTGAGACGAGTGCGTGTGGAGCAGATGCTGAGACGAGTGTGTGTGGAGCAGGCGCTGTGACGAGTGTGTGTGGAGCAGGCGCTGAGACGAGTGTGTGTGGAGCAGGCGCTGAGACGAGTGTGTGTGGAGCAGATGCTGAGACGAGTGTGTGTGGAGCAGGCGCTGTGACGAGTGTGTGTGGAGCAGGCGCTGAGACGAGTGTGTGTGGAGCAGATGCTGAGACGAGTGTGTGTGGAGCAGGCGCTGAGACGAGTGTGTGTGGAGCAGGCGCTGAGACGAGTGTGTGTGGAGCAGGCGCTGAGACGAGTGTGTGTGGAGCAGGCGCTGAGACGAGTGTGTGTGGAGCAGGCGCTGAGACGAGTGCGTGTGGAGCAGATGCTGAGACGAGTGCGTGTGGAGCAGATGCTGAGACGAGTGTGTGTGGAGCAGGCGCTGTGACGAGTGTGTGTGGAGCAGGCGCTGAGACGAGTGTGTGTGGAGCAGGCGCTGAGACGAGTGTGTGTGGAGCAGGCGCTGAGACGAGTGTGTGTGGAGCAGGCGCTGAGACGAGTGCGTGTGGAGCAGATGCTGAGACGAGTGCGTGTGGAGCAGGCGCTGTGACGAGTGTGTGTGGAGCAGGCGCTGAGACGAGTGTGTGTGGAGCAGGCGCTGTGACGAGTGTGTGTGGAGCAGGCGCTGAGACGAGTGTGTGTGGAGCAGGCGCTGTGACGAGTGTGTGTGGAGCAGGCGCTGAGACGAGTGTGTGTGGAGCAGGCGCTGTGACGAGTGTGTGTGGAGCAGGCGCTGAGACGAGTGTGTGTGGAGCAGGCGCTGTGACGAGTGTGTGTGGAGCAGGCGCTGAGACGAGTGTGTGTGGAGCAGGCGCTGTGACGAGTGTGTGTGGAGCAGGCGCTGAGACGAGTGTGTGTGGAGCAGGCGCTGAGACGAGTGTGTGTGGAGCAGGCGCTGAGACGAGTGTGTGTGGAGCAGGTGCTGTGACGAGTGTGTGTGGAGCAGATGCTGAGACGAGTGTGTGTGGAGCAGATGCTGAGACGAGTGTGTGTGGAGCAGGCGCTGTGACGAGTGTGTGTGGAGCAGGCGCTGTGACGAGTGTGTGTGGAGCAGATGCTGAGACGAGTGTGTGTGGAGCAGGCGCTGAGACGAGTGTGTGTGGAGCAGATGCTGAGACGAGTGCGTGTGGAGCAGGCGCTGAGACGAGTGCGTGTGGAGCAGGCGCTGAGACGAGTGTGTGTGGAGCAGGCGCTGAGACGAGTGTGTGTGGAGCAGGCGCTGAGACGAGTGTGTGTGGAGCAGGCGCTGTGACGAGTGTGTGTGGAGCAGGCGCTGAGACGAGTGTGTGTGGAGCAGGCGCTGAGACGAGTGTGTGTGGAGCAGGCGCTGTGACGAGTGTGTGTGGAGCAGGCGCTGAGACGAGTGTGTGTGGAGCAGGCGCTGAGACGAGTGTGTGTGGAGCAGGCGCTGAGACGAGTGCGTGTGGAGCAGATGCTGAGACGAGTGTGTGTGGAGCAGGCGCTGAGACGAGTGTGTGTGGAGCAGGCGCTGAGACGAGTGTGTGTGGAGCAGGCGCTGTGACGAGTGTGTGTGGAGCAGGCGCTGAGACGAGTGTGTGTGGAGCAGGCGCTGAGACGAGTGTGTGTGGAGCAGGCGCTGAGACGAGTGCGTGTGGAGCAGGCGCTGAGACGAGTGTGTGTGGAGCAGGCGCTGAGACGAGTGTGTGTGGAGCAGGCGCTGCCGGTCGGACTCCAGCGGAGAAGCTCGTCTCGTCTCAGGATCTCAGCACTAATATCTTCAGTTGCCGACATCATAGCATCACTGATTCCTTCTGTTAAAGGAGTAGTTCACTTTAAAATGAAAATTAGCCCATGATTTACTCACCCTCAAGTCATCCTAAGTGTATATGACTTTCTTCTTTCATAAAAGTGCATCTGTCCAGTGTCCATCATAAAAGTGTGTGTGTGTGTGTGTGTGTGTGCAGCTTCACTGAGGAGAATCTCTTCTTCTTCTTCTCTCAGGAGACGCAGTGGACGGTCAACAGAGATGTGGCTGCGTTTGCCCTGAAGGCTAGAGTCATCTACCCCATCAACCAGAGATACAGGGTGTGTGTGTGTGTGTGTGTGTGTCTGTCTGTCTGTCTGTGTGTGTCTGTGTGTCTGTGTGTGTCTGTGTGTGTGTCTGTCTGTCTGTGTGTGTCTGTGTGTGTGTGTGTCTGTGTGTCTGTGTGTGTGTGTGTGTGTGTGTGTCTGTCTGTCTGTGTGTGTCTGTGTGTGTGTCTGTGTGTCTGTGTGTGTGTGTGTGTGTGTGTACGTGCGCTGTCTGCATGCTGACCTGCTCCTGATCTTATCTCTGTGTGTGTGTGTGTGTGTGTGTGTGTGTGTGTGTGTGTGTGTGTGTGTGTGTGTGTGTGCGCGCAGCCGCTGGCGGACGGAGCCTCTAACCCCTCTCTGCACGAGCCGCCCAGGTGTCAGGACTCCGCCTCCTCGCTGGCTGATGATTGGCCGAGCCACGAGAGGGAGGATGATGACAGCGGTCAGTTCGTCTCCTGCGGCCCCTCGTCTAAAACACACGCCAGTCACGTGTTCAGGAGAGTCCAGCATTACCCACAAACCCCCTGCCACTCACGGTCAGTGACACACACACACACACACACACACACACACACACACACACACACACACACACACACACACACACAGTCCTAGATTTCCCTGCAGAAACTGAGCAGGTGTAGGAGCCAGTGAGGGGTTAATCAGGGTCACATGATGTGTGCAGGGTCAGTCTGGTGTGTGTGACTCTAGAGGAGCTGCAGCGACACACATCACGCCTGCAGCAGGAGAAGCACACGGTACGACACGCATACATCATACATCATCATCATACATCATCATATATCATACATCATCATCATACTAAAGCCCTGCATTTCAGCCCGAGCCCGACGGGCCCCGACTTTTTTACGCCCCTAGGGCCGGGCTTCGGGCCAATTTTCACGTCATAGTTCACATGCGGGCCGGGCCTCGGGCCTTTTTTTGGGTTATCCTTCTTTTTATATTTTTAGACATTAATTTAAAAAATATGAGAAGTTGACTTTGACGATAGAAAAACAATCATAGAAAGACGTTTAATAACCTCATAACTTTCATAATCTTATAATTACACTGACATATGATTGACATGACAGTCGCACGCACGCATGCTCACACACACAGAAGGTTTCCCGTCAGCGCAACCAACGATTCACCTCATGTGCAAATAATGGAGAATATTAAGAGAAAAATCGCGAGTGATAGAAGAGAGGACTGGGTTAAAATCTTCCACTGGATGCTATTCTTTTACTCCACGATGCTCTGTAAGAGACTGTTCTAACTTTTCGTTTGATTGGACTTTATTTTCGTTTAACTGTTGGAAACTACTGGAAAAAAGAACGGCCATGTTCTGTGGTGCATTTTTGAGGTAAGATAACCTGCAAGTTTGTTTTTAATTTTTTTAATTTAATTTGTTTAGATTGGCTATTGCTAATTTCGTTTGCGAGCGCTGTTGCGAGCAGCCTGAGCAGTATTTCAAAAAAAAAATTACTCACTGTGGTTTAATAAATAAACATTAAACTAACTGTCTGTGTGATATGCTTGAAGTGTTTTATATCTATGGATTTTATTGTAGCCAAGTAAAGTATTAGCGTTGATTTGAGAGGCTAAATTGATCAAACATGTTTTACTCGCTGTTGGCTCGGCTTGCTTGGTCGTCATTTTTTTTTTTTTTTTTAAATGCTCCAAACATTTGTCTAAATTAACTTAATAAAGAAATGAAAAGAAAAGAAACATAACTAACAAAACGGACATATTTTAATGGCTGCAAATAGGGCAGGCTGCCGCTGTGGAAAAAAAAAAAAAAAAAAAACGGGCTCGGGTCGGACTCGGGCTGATAATTCTGATGAGCTGTCGGACACGGGTCAGGCTAGGGCCTACATCATACATCATACATCATCATCATACATCGTCATCATCATCATATATCATCATCATACATCATACATCATCATACATCATACATCATCATCATACATCGTCATCATCATCATATATCATCATCATACATCATACATCATCATATATCATACATCATCATCATACATCATCATACATCATACATCATCATACATCATCATATATCATCATCATACATCATACATCATCATATATCATACATCATCATCATACATCATCATACATCATACATCATACATCATCATCATACATCATATATCATCATCATACATCATCATATATCATCATCATACATCATATATCATCATCATACATCATATATCATCATCATACATCATCATATATCATACATCATCATCATACATCATCATCATCATACATCATCATCATACATCATATATCATCATCATACATCATCATATATCATCATCATACATCATACATCATCATCATCATATATCATCATCATACATCATATATCATCATCATACATCATCATATATCATACATCATCATCATACATCATCATACATCATATATCATCATCATACATCATCATATATCATCACATACATCATCATATATCATCATCATACATCATCATATATCATACATCATCATCATACATCATCATACATCATATATCATCATCATACATCATCATATATCATCATCATACATCATCATACATCATCATCATACATCATCATATATCATCATATATCATCATCATACATCATCATATATCATACATCATCATCATACATCATCATACATCATATATCATCATCATACATCATCATATATCATCACATACATCATCATATATCATCATCATACATCATCATATATCATACATCATCATCATACATCATCATACATCATATATCATCATCATACATCATCATATATCATCATCATACATCATACATCATACATCATCATCATACATCGTCATCATCATACATCATATATCATCATCATACATCATCATATATCATCATCATACATCATCATACATCATCATCATACATCATCATATATCATCATATATCATCATCATACATCATCATACATCATCATCATACATCATCATATATCATCATACATCATCATACATCATCATATATCATCATATATCATCATCATACATCATCATACATCATCATATATCATCATATATCATCATATATCATCATCATACATCATCATATATCATCATATATCATCATCATACATCATCATATATCATCATATATCATCATCATACATCATCATATATCATCATCATACATCATCATACATCATCATATATCATCATATATCATCATCATACATCATCATATATCATCATATATCATCATCATACATCATCATATATCATCATCATACATCATCATATATCATCATCATACATCATCATATATCATCATCATATATCATCATCATACATCATCATATATCATCATATATCATCATCATACATCATCATATATCATCATCATACATCATCATACATCATCATCATACATCATATATCATCATCATACATCATCATATATCATCATCATACATCATCATACATCATCATATATCATCATCATACATCATCATCATACATCATATATCATCATCATACATCATCATATATCATCATCATACATCATCATACATCATCATATATCATCATCATACATCATCATCATACATCATATATCATCATCATACATCATCATATATCATCATCATACATCATATATCATCATCATACATCATCATATATCATCATCATACATCATCATACATCATCATATATCATCATCATACATCATCATCATACATCATATATCATCATCATACATCATCATATATCATCATCATACATCATATATCATCATCATACATCATCATATATCATCATCATACATCATCATACATCATCATATATCATCATCATACATCATCATCATACATCATATATCATCATCATACATCATCATATATCATCATCATACATCATCATACATCATCATATATCATCATCATACATCATCATCATACATCATCATACATCATCATACATCATCATCATACATCGTCATCATACATCATATATCATCATCATACATCATCATCATACATCATCATACATCATATATCATCATCATACATCATATATCATCATCATACATCATCATATATCATCATCATACATCATATATCATCATCATACATCATATATCATCATCATACATCATCATATATCATACATCATCATCATACATCATCATCATCATACATCATCATCATACATCATATATCATCATCATACATCATCATATATCATCATCATACATCATCATATATCATACATCATCATCATACATCATCATACATCATATATCATCATCATACATCATATATCATCATCATACATCATCATATATCATACATCATCATCATACATCATCATACATCATATATCATCATCATACATCATCATATATCATCACATACATCATCATATATCATCATCATACATCATCATATATCATACATCATCATCATACATCATCATACATCATATATCATCATCATACATCATCATATATCATCATCATACATCATATATCATCATCATACATCGTCATCATCATACATCATACATCATATATCATCATCATACATCATCATATATCATCATCATACATCATCATACATCATCATACATCATCATCATACATCATATATCATCATCATACATCATCATATATCATCATCATACATCATCATATATCATCATCATACATCATCATACATCATCATCATACATCATATATCATCATCATACATCATCATATATCATCATCATACATCATCATACATCATCATATATCATCATCATACATCATCATACATCGTCATCATACATCATATATCATCATCATACATCATCATATATCATCATCGTACATCATCATCATACATCATCATACATCATTATATATCATCATCATACATCATCATATATCATCATCATACATCATCATATATCATCATCATACATCATCATACATCATCATACATCATCATATATCATCATATATCATCATCATACATCATCATACATCATCATACATCATCATATATCATCATACATCATCATATATCATCATCATACATCATCATATATTGTGACTAATGGAAAGGGTTCACCAGTGTACAGTGCTTTTGGGATATAGTTAAAAATTAACTATTACTAAATAGTTAAAATTAAAAAAGTAATATAATTTTTTTTTTTTTTTTTTTAATTGTATATGCATATTTATATTATTTGATAAAATAATGTAAAACCAACCTATGAGTTAAACGTTGGTTTTGTCCGGATTGTTGTATGCATGAGAAAAAATGTGCAGGATTTCTTGATTTGAAGTTCTACTTTGATTTGAAGTTGAACTAATTCTTTAATTTAACATTTTAATAAAATAAATGTCTGTGGACTTTGTGCAGATGTTCCTGCAGATTCTGCGTGTGTTGCTGGACGAGAGAGAGCACGCTGACATCATCAAGGTGAGACGCGTGAGGAAAATCATGTTCAATGACCTGCTGCCGTTTCACACTGACCCTCTGTGCAGGAGGCGGAGCTGCTGGCGAGAGGCGTGTCTGTGGACGAGGGGGCGGAGTCAGGCGCTGTGCAGGAGGCGGAGCTGCTGGCGAGAGGCGTGTCTGTGGACGAGGGGGCGGAGTCAGGCGCTGTGCAGGAGGCGGAGCTGCTGGCGAGAGGCGTGTCTGTGGACGAGGGGGCGGAGTCAGGCGCTGTGCAGGAGGCGGAGCTGCTGGTGAGAGGCGTGTCTGTGGACGAGGGGGCGGAGTCAGGTGCTGTGCAGGAGGCGGAACTGCTGGCGAGAGGCGTGTCTGTGGACGAGGGGGCGGAGTCAGGTGCTGTGCAGGAGGTGGAGCTGCTGAATAGAGGCGTGTCTGTGGACGAGGGGGCGGAGTCACGTGCTATGCAGGAGGTGGAGTTGCTGAATAGAGGCGTGTCTTTGGACGAGGGGGCGGAGTCAGGCTCTGTGCAGGAGGCGGCACTGCTGAAGAGAGGCGTGTCTGCAGATGAGGGGGCGGAGTCAGGCGTGGTCATGTGTTCTGTGCAGGAGGCGGATCTGCTGAAGAGAGGCGTGTCTGTGCAGGAGGGGGCGGAGTCAGGCGTGGTCATGTGTTCTGTGCAGGAGGCGGAGCTGCTGAAGAGAGGCGTGTCTGTGCAGGAGGGGGCGGAGTCAGGCATGGTCATGTGTTCTGTGGAGGAGGTGGAGAAGGCGGGACGGCAGCAGCTGGAGCGATCACTGCAGACGGTAATCTCAAACACAGCAGAAACAGATACAGCGCACAGGATGGGAGGTTTAACGTTAGTTGTTATTATTAAAGAGATTATTATTAAAGAGAT
>NC_137135.1:37996187-38006187 GCF_949319135.1 Squalius cephalus
GCAAAGTGTGGGAGACATTTGCCGAAATAATGAAAGATGATGACCAAAGTGCTGGCTTTGTCATGTGTACTTCTTGCGATGCTATTTACACATTTGATAACCACAAAACTGGCACGACCAACCAGGCACGGCGCCAGGATTCCAGTTTTGGATAAGCCAGACCAATTGTGGGTGGGCCTTAAATTAAAAACGTTAAATAAAAAAAAAATTTAAAAAAAAAACGTTATCCAATCACTGCTTAACCTAATAAAAAAATATTGACTAATATAGCCTACTGTTATATTATCTGTGCGTATACATAATATAGATTTTAATAGCTTGATGCTCTTTAAATACTGTGTTGCATTGTAAAAGTAAATCCTCGATCGCTCTCCATGGTTCTGACCAAAGAAGAGAGCTTTGGAATCTCCATTATGAATATACCTGGGCTGCATTTTCCGATAACATTGTCTCTTAGCGCGCTGCGATAACTTAACTAAAGGTATACTACCAGTAAAGGTATATCATTGCTAGGCGTCTTCAGGGCTATCATGCACTCGTGAGGCAGAGGCGCTGAGAGGCAGAGGCGCTGGCGCCCTCCTAGCAACGGCGCTGTTTTTGGTAAAACATGATTTTGACGACTTCATTAAGTTTTGTTTTATAGAAAACTCTTTTTAAAAGATATTCGTTTTGTATAAATTGTATCTTAATTTTGATCAATGTTTTATCAATCAATTGCCCGTATTTATTAAATAAGAAGCAAATATATAGCAGACAAAATAAGGCGCCGGTACGCGATCACTGCATGTGAACTGGAGGGCGCCGAAACTCAGCTTGTGCCTCACAGATTTGATAAATATAGGCTATATATTACAGAAAGCTTGAAATGTCTACTTTTAAACGAAAATATTCAAACCAAAATAAATAGGCTATACTCTCTGATTATGTAGGCTAATCCATATGAAATGTGCATTGCTCTCTGGCGTTCATGGCGAGTCCGCAATCTCCGCATTGTCAACTTCATCTTTGCAGCGACACAGAAAACACCAGTTTATTACTAAACAATTAAATGTCTCCTTGCTAATTTAGACACATTCATAATCATTACTTTAACCGGTTCTTTGTGGCAAGCTTTATGCGTACGGTCATTACGCTTATTCCTGTAGGCTAGCCTATTTAAGTAATTAATTTAATATAAAGGGGCGATTTGTCCACGAATGGCTTAAATGAACAACAAGTCGACTAGAAAAAAAATTAGTCGGAGGCAGCCCATATTCCACATATTTTCGAACCAGCAGGCCATCTGGGTTGGGCGAGCGACCGTGAGCGGAGCGGAATATTCAGAAATGCGCTCTCCGCTCACGAGCTCTGATCGGAGCAAACTCGAACCTCACTGTCTGCTGAACTTGCGCAGAAACATCAAAATAGACATAGCCAGCAAAATTGTTTTTAAAACTAAACATTTAGACTATTTTAGTACAAATTATGAGCTTATATTGACGATGTTTTATAATTCTTGACAAAATCAGAATATTAAGTTATATTAAGACGCTACGATGAGCATTATAGCTACTTTAAAAAAAATGCGGGTCAGGAAGCGGGTCGGGTACAATATTTTCTTTTTCGTTTTTTGCGGTCCGAGTTGCGGGCGGGTTAGTTGAAAACGTCGGTCGGGTGCGGTTTGTTTATACATTGACCCGCGCATCACTGACACACACACACACACACACACACACACACACACATACACACACACTACAGTCACAGACACACTACAGTTACACACACACTACAGTCACACACACACACACTACAGTCACACACTACAGTGCTCACGCTCACGCTGAGCTCAGGCTAATGCTGATGTTCGACAGATGCTGATTGACAGGATCGAGTGCTGGCAGGAAGTGAGCGACTGCCTGAGAGAAAGGACCGCCCTCCTGAAACTGGAGGCGGAGCTTATGGTGAAAGCCACAACCCAATCACTGGAGCAGCTGAGATGTGATGGACAGCTGGACACACAGATTCTCAGTGACTGCCAGGCTGCGGTTAATGAAGCAGTGGAGCAGAGCGCTGACGGTACCACACATACACACACACACACACACACACTGACCCCACATCTGAAATCAATTTAAGGAATGGTTAACTTAAAAATAAAAATTCTCTCATTTACTTACCCTCAAGTTGTTTCAAACCTGTATGAGTTTCTTTCTTCTGCTGAACACAAAGGAAGATATTTTGAAGAATGTCTGTAACCAAACAGTTGATGGGCCTCATTGACTTCACTAGGACTAAATGATTAACTCTCAGTTTGTCTCTCTGGGTTCGGGTCATGTTCATAATATAGAAGGCCACCTTAGATCTTCAAGTAGTGTTATGTAAGGATAGAGGATCAGCAGATCTTAAACATATTCTTAACAAATTTGTAATCCCTCATTAACGTGATGTTCTGTGGCCTGCAGCGATCAGACGTCAGACGGAGACACTAGCGCTCGAGCTCGAACAGAAGATCTGTGTGAGGAGGAGGAGGATGATGAAGACTCAGAGCTGCGAGTGGAGTCGTCTGTCACACACACACTCACACACACACACAGACACACACACAGATGCCCGACTCATGATGAAGGTGAGAAACACACGGCAGCGTCGCACCTGCTGTAGAGGCCATCTGTCTGTCTGCTCATCTGTCTGTCTGCTCATCTGTCTGTCTGCTCATCTGTCTCTCACTGCTCATCTGTCTGTCTGCTCATCTGTCTGTCTGCTCATCTGTCTGTCTGCTCATCTGTCTCTCACTGCTCATCTGTCTGTCTGTCTGCTCATCTGTCTGTCTGCTCATCTGTCTCTCACTGCTCATCTGTCTGTCTGTCTGCTCATCTGTCTGTCTGCTCATCTGTCTCACTGCTCATCTGTCTGTCTGCTCATCTGTCTCACTGCTCATCTGTCTGTCTGCTCATCTGTCTCACTGCTCATCTGTCTGTCTGCTCATCTGTCTCTCACTGCTCATCTGTCTGTCTGCTCATCTGTCTCACTGCTCATCTGTCTGTCTGCTCATCTGTCTGTCTGCTCATCTGTCTGTCTGCTCATCTGTCTGTCTGTCTGCTCATCTGTCTGTCTGCTCATCTGTCTCTCACTGCTCATCTGTCTGTCTGTCTGCTCATCTGTCTGTCTGCTCATCTGTCTCACTGCTCATCTGTCTGTCTGCTCATCTGTCTCACTGCTCATCTGTCTGTCTGCTCATCTGTCTCACTGCTCATCTGTCTGTCTGCTCATCTGTCTCTCACTGCTCATCTGTCTGTCTGCTCATCTGTCTCACTGCTCATCTGTCTGTCTGCTCATCTGTCTCACTGCTCATCTGTCTGTCTGCTCATCTGTCTCTCACTGCTCATCTGTCTGTCTGCTCATCTGTCTCACTGCTCATCTGTCTGTCTGCTCATCTGTCTCTCACTGCTCATCTGTCTGTCTGCTCATCTGTCTGTCTGTCTGCTCATCTGTCTGTCTGCTCATCTGTCTGTCTGTCTGCTCATCTGTCTGTCTGCTCATCTGTCTCACTGCTCATCTGTCTGTCTGTCTGTCTGTCTGCTCATCTGTCTGTCTGCTCATCTGTCTCACTGCTCATCTGTCTGTCTGCTCATCTGTCTGTCTGTCTGCTCATCTGTCTGTCTGCTCATCTGTCTCTCACTGCTCATCTGTCTGTCTGCTCATCTGTCTGTCTGCTCATCTGTCTGTCTGCTCATCTGTCTCTCACTGCTCATCTGTCTGTCTGCTCATCTGTCTGTCTGCTCATCTGTCTGTCTGTTCATCTGTCTGTCTGCTCATCTGTCTCTCACTGCTCATCTGTCTGTCTGCTCATCTGTCTGTCTGCTCATCTGTCTCTCACTGCTCATCTGTCTGTCTGATCATCTGTCTCTCACTGCTCATCTGTCTGTCTGCTCATCTGTCTGTCTGCTCATCTGTCTGTCTGCTCATCTGTCTGTCTGCTCATCTGTCTGTCTGCTCATCTGTCTGTCTGCTCGTCTGTCTGTCTGTCTGCTCATCTGTCTCTCACTGCTCATCTGTCTCTCACTGCTCATCTGTCTGTCTGCTCATCTGTCTGTCTGCTCATCTGTCTGTCTGCTCATCTGTCTCTCACTGCTCATCTGTCTGTCTGCTCATCTGTCTGTCTGCTCGTCTGTCTGTCTGCTCATCTGTCTCTCACTGCTCATCTGTCTGTCTGCTCATCTGTCTGTCTGCTCGTCTGTCTGTCTGCTCATCTGTCTGTCTGCTCATCTGTCTGTCTGCTCGTCTGTCTGTCTGCTCATCTGTCTCTCACTGCTCATCTGTCTGTCTGCTCATCTGTCTGTCTGCTCATCTGTCTGTCTGCTCATCTGTCTCTCACTGCTCATCTGTCTGTCTGCTCATCTGTCTGTCTGCTCATCTGTCTCTCACTGCTCATCTGTCTCTCACTGCTCATCTGTCTGTCTGCTCATCTGTCTGTCTGCTCATCTGTCTGTCTGCTCATCTGTCTCTCACTGCTCATCTGTCTGTCTGCTCATCTGTCTGTCTGCTCATCTGTCTCTCACTGCTCATCTGTCTGTCTGCTCATCTGTCTCTCACTGCTCATCTGTCTGCTCATGTCTCTCACTGCTCATCTGTCTGTCTGTCTGCTCATCTGTCTGTCTGCTCATCTGTCTGTCTGCTCATCTGTCTGTCTGCTCATCTGTCTGTCTGCTCATCTGTCTGTCTGCTCATCTGTCTGTCTGTCTGCTCATCTGTCTGTCTGCTCATCTGTCTCTCACTGCTCATCTGTCTGTCTGCTCATCTGTCTCTCACTGCTCATCTGTCTCTCACTGCTCATCTGTCTCTCACTGCTCATCTGTCTGTCTGCTCATCTGTCTGTCTGCTCATCTGTCTGTCTGCTCGTCTGTCTGTCTGCTCATCTGTCTGTCTGCTCATCTGTCTGCTCATCTGTCTGTCTGCTCATCTGTCTGTCTGCGCAGGCGTGTGTGGAGCTGCAGACGAGACACTGGCGTCAGAGGAGAGAGTTTGAGCTGCAGCAGGACAGCAGGATCACTGAGGCTCTGTGTGAACGCTGGACGGTCAGTAATCCTCGATCATACAGAACCTTTCAGAACCTCTCAGAACCTCAGCGCCGTGACACAAAAATGACAAACAGAGGCACAAAAAAACACAGAACAAGTCGATCAGCTTTATTTCTGCAGCTATACAGTTCAGCGTCATGTTTAGGTGCGGATGGATGTCGCTGCAATGACGGACTATCATGTTTACTGCATACTACCGCAGATATTCCCTTATTGTTTGATGTAATGTTGACCCGCATTATTACACAACCCATATGATGTGTATATCAGGAGTGTGTGTGTGTGTGTGTGTGTGTGTGTGTGTGTGTGTGTGTGTGTGTGTTTATATCCACACAGAGCTTGTTTGGTCAGAGCCGTGGACGCTTGGCTGATTTGTGTGCAAAGTTTGTCCTGAGCGGCATCACTGCAGGCTCCGCCCCCTCCAAAGACCTCTGCCAATCAGTTCTAAAGAGCATGAAGCTCAACGTGACCAATCGGATGCAGAGAGAGGAAGGCCACGCCCACACACACCTGCGCAGGCTCCGAGAGCAGCTGCAGCAACGCAGACAGGTCTCACTGCTAGCTTGTGGGAAGCATTCAAAAACAGCGCTGACGTAGAAACCAGGAGAAACACTGTGCCATGAGCGAACAACTAGAGTTCACAAATCACCAACATTTACCATGAATGTAATGCAGTAACACTAACTGTAACCATGGTATTGAGACAGAAATAGTCTAATATGTTTACATTATTCATTTCAGGGTTCATGCAAACTTTTAGGAGAGAAATTCAAAGACTTTTTAAAGTGCTTCACACTTTTTCCTTCAAATCTCTAAATATGATCCAATTTTAATGTTATTTTTAATGTGATGATTTGTAAAACTAAAAGTTTAAAGATGAAGGAAAACTAACACTTCGTAGCAAACAAACTTGTATTTAAAAAAAACGTGAAATCACCACTATAACCAGTAGATGGCGGCAGAGGAGCAGTTATTGCCTTCACTAATACAGGATATGGGGAAAGTAGGAAAAGTCACAAAGTCTCATGAAGAACAAAACTTTTCTTCAGATTGTGACTGAATTACCCAGAAAGCAAGAAAAGGTTCTTTTATAATCACTGAAGCTGTCGGTATATTTCATAAGAGTAGAATAAGTACATTTTTGCATGTTACTGTTGTCAATAATAGTTAATTTTATCTACATCTCAGTTCAAGCTCTGTGCTTTACTGTCACACTTCCGAAAAATAAACGTAATATTATTAGTAACTGCACTGATTAACCCATACAGCAGTGATGGTTAACCCTAACCAAACCCATACAGCAGTGATGGTTAACCCTAACCAAACCCATACAGCAGTGATGGTTAACCCTACCCTAACCCATACAGCAGTGATGGTTAACCCTAACCAAACCCATACAGCAGTGATGGTTAACCCTACCCTAACCCATACAGCAGTGATGGTTAACCCTAACCAAACCCATACAGCAGTGATGGTTAACCCTAACCCATACAGCAGTGATGGTTAACCCTAACCCATACAGCAGTGATGGTTAACCCTAACCTAACCCATACAGCAGTGATGGTTAACCCTAACCAAACCCATACAGCAGTGATGGTTAACCCTAACCCTAACCCATACAGCAGTGATGGTTAACCCTAACCCATACAGCAGTGATGGTTAACCCTAACCCATACAGCAGTGATGGTTAACCCTAACCCTAACCCATACAGCAGTGATGGTTAACCCTAACCCTAACCCATACAGCAGTGATGGTTAACCCTAACCCTAACCCATACAGCAGTGATGGTTAACCCTAACCTAACCCATACAGCAGTGATGGTTAACCCTAACCCTAACCCATACAGCAGTGATGGTTAACCCTAACCCTAACCCATACAGCAGTGATGTGAGTTGATGGATGCTGGTGTTGACTGGGTTGCAGGCGTGGATGGAGGACGACGCTTTGACTCGCTCGTGTCTTCATCACTTCGGGGAACAGCAGCGTGCAGTCGTCATGGCGATGGTGTCCAGGCACTCAGATATGCAGATGAGGTGAGCATGTGATGCACTGATTGAGCCCCCGTTGGCTGGCCTGCCTGATGGACGCATGACTGGTTGCAGGAGCGCTCTGGTGGACGAGCAGCTTCTGCTGATCCTGGAGTTCCAGAGGATTCTGGCAGCGCGAGGCTTTCACCAGCGCCTGATGAAGGAGATGAAGCTGAGCATACCGCCCGACACACAGGTGAACACACACACACACACACACACACACACACACACACACAGGTAAACTCTATCACACACACACACACACACACACACACACAGGTGAACTCTCACACTCACACACACACACACACACACACACACACACACACACACACACACAAGTGAACTCTCACACATGCACACACACACACACACACACACACACACACACACACAGGTGAACTCTCTCACACACACACACACACACACACACACACACACACACACACACACACACACACACAGGTGAACTCTCTCACACACACACACACACACACACACACACACACACACACACACAGGTGAACTCTCTCACACACACACACACACACACAGGTGAACTCTCACACACACACACACACACACACACACACACACACACACACACACACACAGGTGAACTCTCACACACACACGCGCGCACACACACACACACACACACACACACACACACACACAGACAGACACAGGTGAACTCTCACACACAAACACACACACACACACACACACACACACACACACAGGTGAACTCTCACACACACACACACACACACACACACACAGGTGAACTCTCACACACACACACACACACACACACACACAGACACAGGTGAACTCTCACACACACACACACACACACACACACACACACAGGTGAACTCTCACACACACGCGCGCACACACACACACACACACACAGGTGAACTCTCACACACACACACAGGTGAACTCTCTCACACACACACACACACACACACACACACACACACACACAGGTGAACTCTCACACACACACACACACTCACACTCACTCACACACACACACGCTAGAGCCCTGCACGGGCCAAAAACTCCCACCCTAACCCGGCCCGTGGTGTTCAAGCCCTAACCCTGGCCCCAGCCCGACAACGCCTGCAATATTTTCAGCCTGAACCCGACCCGACCCGACCCGAGACCAACATCAATCACTTTTAAGCTCTCTCTGACGCGCGCTGTCTCTGCTACGCACGCAAACACACACACGTCACACGCTACTAAGAGGTAAACTTTTATTATAGGCCTGAAACATCATGCCCAAAAATATTGGACAAACTGTCCATTACACAGAAGCATAAACGTGAAGGGAGAATATCGCGCTACGGGATCAAACCGCAAAGATACGTAAATAAACGGCCCACCTTTCTTTGCTTTTCAACACGATCCCACTTCTGCTCGATGCCCTGCATGGCCAACGGTCAGTGTCTCCTGTTTAATGCACGTGAGTGACGCGCGTCGCGAGTGCGTGTGTGTATGCGTGTTGCGCTTGTGTTACTTTCTTAGGCGATGTATAATATTTATAATATAATCAATATAAGAATATTTCATAGACACTTTGTGACGTGTGCTCTGCTGCACGCTAATTATATGCACAATGAGGAGAGAAGCTAAAATAAGCCCGAGCCCGGCCCGAATGGGCTTGCAGGGCTCTAACACACGCACACACTCACTCACACACATACACAAACACACACTCTTACACACACGTTTATTTCGTTATTAATGTAAAAGGTACATTGCATAAACTTTTATTGTTTTCTTATGATGTTCTTCCTCAGAGTTTCTCTTGTTTTCCAGCACAAATATCTAAACCTTCTTAAATCAGGACACGTTTACTAAAGCAGAATGACTGAAGATATGAAGTCTTGTTCACTAAAAAAACATTTTGTCCCCAAATATGGTTAAGTCTATACAAACACACACACAGACCCAGGTTGAGTGTTGTGTTGTGTGCAGGACTCCTCTGTCGCCGTGGAAACGGTCTCCTGTGCAGAGGCTGTGATTGGTCAGAATCTCCTGCACGAGCTGGAGGCGTCGGCTGAGATGCTGCAGGGACACGCCCACCTCCTGCTAGGCCACGCCCTCTCCCGGGCCACACGCCTGCAGATCAACACACAGCAGAAGGTCTGAGTTACAGGGATCTGCCGATGTCACTGTGTAAAGAACGACCGCACGCGCACATCTATAGACTGAACACGTAACACACACATCTATAGACTGAACATGTAACACACACATCTATAGACTGAACACGTAACACACACATCTATAGACTGAACACGTAACACACACATCTATAGACTGAACACGTAACACACACATCTATAGACTGAACACGTAACACACACATCTATAGACTGAACACGTAACACACACATCTATAGACTGAACACGTAACACACACATCTATAGACTGAACACGTAACACACACATCTATAGACTGAACACGTAACACACACATCTATAGACTGAACACGTAACACACACATCTATAGACTGAACACGTAACACACATCTATAGACTGAACACGTAACACACACATCTATAGACTGAACACGTAACACACACATCTATAGACTGAACATGTAACACACACATCTATAGACTGAACATGTAACACACACATCTATAGACTGAACACGTAACACACATCTAGACTGAACATGTAACACACACATCTATAGACTGAACACGTAACACACACATCTATAGACTGAACACGTAACACACACATCTATAGACTGAACACGTAACACACACATCTATAGACTGAACACGTAACACACACATCTATAGACTGAACACGTAACACACATCTATAGACTGAACACGTAACACACACATCTATAGACTGAACACGTAACACACACA
>NC_137135.1:38016187-38056187 GCF_949319135.1 Squalius cephalus
CATTTACCGCTCCGGGTTTTCCATTTACCGCTCCTGCTCCGCTCCGGGTTCTCCATTTACCGCTCCTGCTCCGCTCCGGGTTCTCCATTTACCGCTCCTGCTCCGCTCCGGGTTCTCCATTTACCGCTCCGGGTTTTCCATTTACCGCTCCTGCTCCGCTCCGGGTTCTCCATTTACCGCTCCTGCTCCGCTCCGGGTTCTCCATTTACCGCTCCGGGTTTTCCATTTACCGCTCCGGGTTCTCCATTTACCGCTCCGGGTTTTCCATTTACCGCTCCGGGTTTTCCATTTACCGCTCCAGCTCCACTCCGGGTTCTCCATTTACCGCTCCAGCTCCGCTCTGGGTTCTCCATTTACTGATCCAGGGACTCCATTTACCGCTCCTGCTCCGCTCCGGGTTCTCCATTTACCGCTCCTGCTCCGCTCCGGGTTCTCCATTTACCGCTCCAGCTCCGCTCTGGGTTCTCCATTTACCGCTCCGGGTTTTCCATTTACCGCTCCGGGTTCTCCATTTACCGCTCCAGCTCCGCTCTGGGTTCTCCATTTACTGATCCAGGGACTCCATTTACCGCTCCAGCTCCGCTCTGTGTTTTCCATTTACCGCTCCGGGTTCTCCATTTACCGTTCCAGGGACTCCATTTACCGCTCCAGCTCCGCTCCGGGTTCTCCATTTACCGCTCCGGGTTTTCCATTTACCGCTCCTGCTCCGCTCCGGGTTCTCCATTTACCGCTCCTGCTCCGCTCCGGGTTCTCCATTTACCGCTCCTGCTCCGCTCCGGGTTCTCCATTTACCGCTCCGGGTTTTCCATTTACCGCTCCGGGTTTTCCATTTACCGCTCCAGCTCCGCTCTGGGTTCTCCATTTACTGATCCAGGGACTCCATTTACCGCTCCAGCTCCGCTCTGTGTTTTCCATTTACCGCTCCGGGTTCTCCATTTACCGTTCCAGGGACTCCATTTACCGCTCCAGCTCCGCTCCGGGTTCTCCATTTACCGCTCCGGGTTTTCCATTTACCGCTCCTGCTCCGCTCCGGGTTCTCCATTTACCGCTCCTGCTCCGCTCCGGGTTCTCCATTTACCGCTCCGGGTTTTCCATTTACCGCTCCTGCTCCGCTCCGGGTTCTCCATTTACCGCTCCTGCTCCGCTCCGGGTTCTCCATTTACCGCTCCGGGTTTTCCATTTACCGCTCCTGCTCCGCTCCGGGTTCTCCATTTACCGCTCCTGCTCCGCTCCGGGTTCTCCATTTACCGCTCCGGGTTTTCCATTTACCGCTCCTGCTCCGCTCCGGGTTCTCCATTTACCGCTCCTGCTCCGCTCCGGGTTCTCCATTTACCGCTCCGGGTTTTCCATTTACCGCTCCTGCTCCGCTCCGGGTTCTCCATTTACCGCTCCTGCTCCGCTCCGGGTTCTCCATTTACCGCTCCGGGTTTTCCATTTACCGCTCCGGGTTCTCCATTTACCGCTCCGGGTTTTCCATTTACCGCTCCGGGTTTTCCATTTACCGCTCCTGCTCCACTCCGGGTTCTCCATTTACCGCTCCAGCTCCGCTCTGGGTTCTCCATTTACTGATCCAGGGACTCCATTTACCGCTCCTGCTCCGCTCCGAGTTCTCCATTTACCGCTCCTGCTCCGCTCCGGGTTCTCCATTTACCGCTCCGGGTTTTCCATTTACCGCTCCGGGTTTTCCATTTACCGCTCCAGCTCCACTCCGGGTTCTCCATTTACCGCTCCAGCTCCGCTCTGGGTTCTCCATTTACTGATCCAGGGACTCCATTTACCGCTCCAGCTCCGCTCTGTGTTTTCCATTTACCGCTCCGGGTTCTCCATTTACCGTTCCAGGGACTCCATTTACCACTCCAGCTCCGCTCCGGGTTCTCCATTTACCGCTCCAGCTCCGCTCCGGGTTCTCCATTTACCGCTCCGGGTTTTCCATTTACCGCTCCAGCTCCGCTCCGGGTTCTCCATTTACCGCTCCGGGTTTTCCATTTACCGCTCCAGCTCCGCTCCAGGTTCTCCATTTACCGCTCCGGGTTTTCCATTTACCGCTCCAGCTCCGCTCCGGGTTCTCCATTTACTCGCTTGAGAAGATAATGTGCTTCTAGGCATCTAGAATATTATATATATAATCATATTTTAAATTAATCAAATCATCATCATTTGACTCGTACCTTTTCTTAAATGGTTTCAAGGCTGAAATGTGAGGTTTATACTTTTATAAAATATGTTTTGTATTATTTGAAGTGACATTGTTGAAATGGTTTGGTGTGTTTCCATAACCACTGACCCTCATCACCCAATACAGTGTGTGTGTGTGTGTGTTCTGTGTGTGTGCAGGTCATTAGTGTGAAGAGTTTCTGAAGGAGTTCTGCTGGATCTGTGCTGAGCATCAGAAGACCAGCAGGATGATGCAGAACACACACACACACTCTCTCTCTCACACACACACACACACACACACACACACACACACACACACACACACACTCACTCACTCACTCACTCACTCACTCTCACACACTCACTCACACACTCTCACACTCACTCACACACACACACACACACACACACACACACACACACACACTCACTCACTCTCACACACTCACTCACACACTCTCACACTCACTCACACACACACACACACACACACACACACATACATACACTCACACTCACATACACACTCACTCATACACGCACTCTCACACACACACTCACACACATACACTCACACACACACACACACACACACTCACTCACTCTCACACACTCACTCACACACTCTCACACTCACTCACACACACACACACACACACACACATACACTCACACTCACATACACACTCACTCATACACGCACTCTCACACACACACTCACACATACACACACACACTCTCTCACACTCTCTCACACACACTCACTCTCACACTCACTCACAGAAAGGTAAATGCACATGATTAGTGTGTTTAATGTGTGTCATGACAGGACTTCACACACAAGAAAGCCTGGAGCGTGACGTTTCTCCTTGCTGACATGTTTTCTGATCAAACTGATGCGTGTAGACGACTGGGAATGTTATAAATACAAGACCACACTATGAAGAGAAGCAAAGACTGATGGAAATCACCCAAATATCTGAACTTTTACAAAGGATAAATGCCATACATTCAAATCTGCTTTTGTTACAGCCTTTAATGATGATTTTTATGTCTGTGAGTTTAATATGTATGATCACATGAACACCAGCAGTTCTGGGAACGTCACTGATCCCTGAGGAGCGTCTCGGCAGGTTCAGGAAGAGGGAGATTCCACAGATCCGGGAACAGATTCAAGAAGATGATGTAGTTATGGAGCGGCGTTTCTGTGTTTTATGCAGTCGAACATGCTGTGTTTGAGAGAAAAACTATTTATGTTGTAATTTAACAACAATAAAAGATTGCAAATAATGTCTCCGTAAGGCTGGTTTTAATTGCAGAAATAAAGTAGTTGCTGAGGATAGCAGTGAACAGTCTTGTTTTCTTGTTCTGCTGTGAAGGGTTAGAGAGAGAGTGTGAAAGAGTGTGTGTGTGTGTGTGTGTGACCGTGAGTGTAATTAAGATAATCAATGCCAAAAAGTTGTTTTAAATTTTATGTTGGTATCTAAAATGAATAATCCGCCAATGTTTTATGTTTATTTTATAATGCATGTTAAAGCCGTTTTGCGCTTCAGCTGTTGGTGGCAGTAATGCGCCAAACATGGTTTGTTGAAAGCCAGCAAACAAGAAGAAGCGTGACTGCGCATGCGCGGAGGTCAGACAGCCAAAATGGCGGCGAGTAACGGCGGCGGGATGGAGGTGGACGCGACAGGTGAGAAATTCACTCGCGAGCGTCACTCAACGCGCTTCATTATTGACAGACTCACTTCACGAACATTAACCAACACACATGATGGCTTTACTGAAATCTCAGATCTCCAAGAACGGCCTGTGATGCTCGCGCTGTTACTGACTGATGACACAGGCTCGGGCTTGTCTCTGATTGGACAGGGACCGTCATAACTCCCGCCTCCTGGGCGGAGTCTCTCCTGTGATTGGCCGTGTCTGTTGCTCAGATCTGATGTTTTGGTTTTTGACGCTGTCATTTAAACTTCATAACAAACGGCTGAACACTCGTTCTCAGGAGTATTTATTGACCAAAATGATCTGAAGTTATAAATGAAATTCTTCAGTATTAGAGTCATTAAAACGTGTCAAATGAAAGATCTGAATGACTTAATTTCAGTCAGTATAAATTAATCTGTCATACTTACATATAGTGAATGAAATGGACACAAAGAGCAAGTTGTAGATATTTCAGAATGTTTATGTGGCTGAAGGTGCGTTTGGGCCACACTTTATTATGTACATACATCAAAAATGATTTAATTGTTAGTACAATGTCCTTATTATGTTGATGTTGTATTGCAAAACTCTTGGTTTAGGGGAAGGTCAACAGTGTAATTATAGATGTAATTACAGGAATTAACTGCAGCTGCAGGTATTTTTTAAAAATATAATCACAATATAAAATCATGCATGTACACCGTCAGTGCATTGTATCAAAGTATTAGTTTAAATCTTAGTCTATAGCAGTTAAAAACATTTAATATAAACTGGAACCTGTTTTTTAATCATCAGAAAGTTTCTCAGAACCATCATATAGTAATAGACAAAAATTATTGATTATTGAATTTTAAATCATTGTCGTGTGTGTGTGTGTGTGTGTGTGTGTGTGTGCAGCGAGCCCCAGTGTGATGGCGTCTGGTGTAACAGGCAGTGTGTCTGTGGCGTTGCATCCGCTCGTCATCCTGAACATCTCCGATCACTGGATCCGGATCCGCTCGCAGGAGGGACGAGCCATTCAGGGTAAGTGTGTGTGTGTGTGTTTTCTGAGCTTCATAGTCTAATCCTCGTCCTCAAAGGTAAAAACTGTTTGCAGATGATGAGACCTGAGTCTGGTTTGTTGTCATTATGTAACGTTGAGTTGTCGTTCATGTGTGTTTGTAGTTGTCGGTGCCCTGATCGGAAAGCAGGAGGGAAGAAACATTGAGGTGATGAATTCATTCGAGCTTCTGTTTCACACCGCAGAGGATCAAATTCACATCGATAAAGAGTATTACTACACTAAAGAAGAGCAGTGTGAGTATGACACACACACACACTCACGCGCACACACACACACACACACGTTGTGCTACAATGATCAGCGCTCGTGTGTGTGTGTGTGTGTGTGTCTGTGCAAGCGGCATTTACTACACAGAGCCGTAGTTCACTGACAAGAGTTTTATCACGGACGCATCGCCTGCGATAACTAATGCGATATGGCTCAGCTCGTCAGTGAACTGCGGTCTGTGTAGTGAATGCCGCTCCGTCTGAAAGCAGGTGATGGCGATTTACTACTAATCAAGGAACCGCTTTACTGACGAGATGCGCATAACAATGTCATGCGATATATCGCCCAGCCCTATTTACAACATGTTTTTGAAGCGCTGATCATTGTAGCCAATCACAGACAGACTGATGAGCATGTGAACACATCGGCCAATCAGAGGCGTTTATGATTCCGCTCAACAGCGCTCAAAGTGGCACAATTTTTTACATTTCTGACAACTGTCACGCTTACACATACTCACATGCACACACACACACAATCATGAGTATTAGTGTAAGAGAGTATAAGTGAGTGTGCGAGTTTGAGTGTGTGTTTGAGTATGAGTGCGTGTTTGAGTATGAGTGAGTATGTGTGTTTGAGTATGAGTGTGTGTTTGAATATGAGTGTGTGTTTGAGTATGTGTGTGTGTTTGTGTTTGAGTATGAGTGAGTGTGCGAGTATGAGTATGAGTGAGTATGAGTGAGTATGAGTGAGTATGAGTGAGTATGAGTGAGTATGAGTGAGTATGAGTGAGTATGAGTGAGTGTGCGAGTATGAGTATGAGTGAGTATGAGTGAGTATGAGTGAGTATGAGTGAGTATGAGTGAGTATGAGTGAGTATGAGTGAGTATGTGCGAGTATGAGTGAGTGTGCGAGTATGAGTGAGTATGAGTGAGTGTGCGAGTATGAGTGAGTATGAGTGAGTGTGCGAGTATGAGTGCGTGTTTGAATATGTGTGTGAGTATGAGTGCGTGTTTGAATATGAGTGTGTGTTTGAGTATGAGTGCGTGTTTGAATATGAGTGTGTGTTTGAATATGTGTGCGAGTATGAGTGCGTGTTTGAATATGTGTGCGAGTATGAGTGCGTGTTTGAATATGAGTGTGTGAGTATGAGTGCGTGTTTGAATATGAGTGTGTGAGTATGAGTGCGTGTTTGAGTATGAGTGCGTGTTTGAATATGAGTGTGTGAGTATGAGTGCGTGTTTGAATATGAGTGTGTGAGTATGAGTGCGTGTTTGAGTATGAGTGCGTGTTTGAGTACGAGTGTGTGTGTTTGAGTTTGAGTATGAGTGTGTTTGAGTATGAGTGAGTATGTGTGTTTGAGTATGAGTGAGTGTGCGAGTATGAGTGTGTGTTTGAATATGTGTGTGAGTATGAGTGCGTGTTTGAATATGAGTGTTTGTTTGAGTATGAGTGCGTGTTTGAGTTTGAGTATGAGTGTGTTTGAGTATGAGTGAGTATGTGTGTTTGAGTATGAGTGAGTGTGCGAGTATGAGTGAGTATGAGTGAGTGTGCGAGTATGAGTGAGTATGAGTGCGTGTTTGAATATGTGTGCGAGTATGAGTGCGTGTTTGAATATGAGTGTGTGTTTGAGTATGAGTGAGTATGTGTGTTTGAGTATGAGTGAGTATGTGTGTGTGAGTATGAGTGCGTGTTTGAATATGTGTGCGAGTATGAGTGCGTGTTTGAATATGAGTGTGTGTTTGAGTATGAGTGAGTATGTGTGTGTGAGTATGAGTGCGTGTTTGAATATGTGTGTGAGTATGAGTGCGTGTTTGAATATGAGTGTGTGTTTGAGTATGAGTGCGTGTTTGAATATGTGTGTGAGTATGAGTGCGTGTTTGAATATGAGTGTGTGTTTGAGTATGAGTGTGTGTGTTTGAGTTTGAGTATGAGTGTGTGTGTGTTTGAGTATGAGTGAGTATGTGTGTTTGAGTATGAGTGAGTGTGCGAGTATGAGTGAGTGTGCGAGTATGAGTGTGTGTGTTTGAGTATGAGTGAGTGTGCGAGTATGAGTGTGTGTTTGAGTATGAGTGTGTGTGTTTGAGTATGAGTGAGTGTGCGAGTATGAGTGTGTGTGTGTGTGTGTTTGAGTATGAGTGTGTGTGTTTGAGTATGAGTGTGTGTGTTTGAGTATGAGTGTGTGTGTTTGAGTATGAGTGTGTGTGTTTGAGTATGAGTGAGTATGTGTGTTTGAGTATGAGTATGAGTGAGTGTGCGAGTATGAGTGTGTGTGTTTGAGTATGAGTGAGTGTGTGTGTGTGTGTGTGTGTGTGTGTGTGTGTGTTTGAGTTTGAGTATGAGTGTGTGTGTTTGAGTATGAGTGAGTGTGTGTGTTTGAGTATGAGTGAGTGTGTGTGTGTGTGTGTGTGTGTGTGTGTTTGAGTTTGAGTATGAGTGAGTGTGTGTGTTTGAGTATGAGTGAGTATGTGTGTTTGAGTATGAGTGAGTATGTGTGTTTGAGTATGAGTGTGTTTGAGTATGAGTGAGTGTGTTTGAGTATGAGTGAGTGTGTGTGTGTGTGTGTGTGTGTGTGTGTGTGTGTGTGTGTGTGTTTGAGTTTGAGTATGAGTGAGTGTGTGTGTTTGAGTATGAGTGAGTATGTGTGTTTGAGTATGAGTGAGTATGTGTGTTTGAGTATGAGTGTGTTTGAGTATGAGTGAGTGTGTTTGAGTATGAGTGAGTGTGTGTGTGTGTGTGTGTGTGTGTGTTTGAGTATGAGTGTGTGTGTGTTTGAGTATGAGTGTGTGTGTTTGAGTATGAGTGAGTATGTGTGTTTGAGTATGAGTGTGTGTGTTTGTGTTTGAGTATGAGTGTGTGTGTGTGTGTGTGTTTGAGTATGAGTGAGTATGTGTGTTTGAGTATGAGTGTGTGTGTTTGAGTATGAGTGTGTGTGTGTGTGTGTTTGAGTATGAGTGTGTGTGTTTGAGTATGAGTGTGTGTGTGTGTGTGTGTGTTTGAGTATGAGTGTGTGTATTAGTGACGCTGTTTTTCCTCTTTCAGTCAAGCAGGTTTTTAAGGACATGGAGTTTCTGGGCTGGTACACGACTGGTGGCGCTCCTGACCAATCAGATATCCACATTCATAAGCAGGTGGGTGGAGCTGCAGACAAAGCACCTCCCATCAGTGTGTGTTGTGTTATACTGAAAATGTATGTGTATTTGTAGGTGTGTGAGATCATCGAGAGTCCGCTGTTTCTGAAGCTTAACCCCATGACCAAACACACTGACGTGAGTCACACACACACACACACACTCACACTCACACTCTCTCACACATATACACTCACATTCATACTCACACACACATACACACACACTCATAGTCAGTCACAAACTCATACTCTCACACACTCATACTCGTACTCATACTCGTACTCACTCTCATACACTCATACTCACTCATACTCATACTCACTCATTCTCATACTCACACTCACTCATACTCACCCTCACACCATACTCACTCACACTCACACTCATACTCACACTCATACTCATGCTCACACTCTCACTCACTCACACTCATACTCCCTCACACTCATACTCACCCTCACACCATACTCACTCACACTCACACTCATACTCACTCATTCTCACACTCTTACACTCATACTCATACTCACACCATACTCACACTCACACCATACTCACTCTTACACTCAAACTCCCACTCATACTCATACTCACACTCTCACTCACTCACACTCATACTCCCTCACACTCATACTCACACCATACTCACACTCATACTCACACTCATACTCACACACTCATACTCACACTCACACTCATACTCTCTTACATACTCATACTCACACTCATACTCCCTCACACCTCACTCACATCATACTCACACTCATACTCACACTCACTAATACTCACTCTTACACTCAAACTCCCACTCATACTCACACTCACTCATTCTCACACTCTTACACTCATACTCACACTCACACCATACTCACACTCACACCATACTCACTCTTACACTCAAACTCCCACTCATACTCATACTCACACTCACTCATTCTCACACTCTTACACTCATACTCACTCACACCATACTCACACTCACACCATACTCACACTCACACCATACTCACACTCACACCATACTCACTCTTACACTCATACTCACACTCATACTCATACTCACTCATACTCACACTCACACTCATACTCACACTCATACTCACACTCATACTCACACTCACACTCATACTCACTCATACTCACTCACACTCCCTCACACCACACTCACACTCCCTCACACCACACTCACACTCACTAATACTCACTCTTACACTCATGCTCACACTCATACTCATACTCACACTCACTCATTCTCACACTCTTAGACTCATACTCACACTCACACCATACTCACACTCACACCATACTCACTCTTACACTCATACTCACACTCACTAATACTCACTCTTACACTCATGCTCACACTCATGCTCACACTCATACTCATACTCACACTCACTCATTCTCACACTCTTACACTCATACTCACTCACACCATACTCACTCACACCATACTCACACCATACTCACTCTTACACTCATGCTCACACTCTTATACTCATACTCACACTTACTCACACTCTTACACTCATACTCACTCACACCATACTCATTCTCACTCACACACACCATACTCATACTCCCTCACACCATACTCACACCATACTCATACTCACTCACACACATCATATTCATACTCCCTCACACCATACTCACTCACTCACACTCATACTCATGCTCACACTCATACTCACACTCATACTCATGCTCACACTCACTCATACTCATACTCACTCACTCACACTCATGCTCATACTCACACTCATACTCAGACTCACTCATACTCACTCACACTCGTACTCATACTCATACTCACACATACTCACACTCATGTTCACACTCATACTCATACTCACACTCATACTCACACTCAGACTCATACTCAGACTCAGACTCATACTCATACTCACACATACTCACACATACTCATGCTCACACTCATACTCAGACTCACACTCACACTCAGACTCACACTCAGACTCACACTCAGACTCACACTCGGACTCACACTCGGACTCACACTCAGACTCATACTCATTCTCATACTCACACTCATACTCACACTCATACTCATACTCATACTCAGACTCATACTCAGACTCATACTCAGACTCACTCATACTCACTCACACTCGTACTCATACTCATACTCACACATACTCACACTCATGTTCACACTCATACTCATACTCACACTCATACTCACACTCAGACTCATACTCAGACTCAGACTCATACTCATACTCACACATACTCACACATACTCATACTCACACTCACACTCAGACTCACACTCACACTCAGACTCACACTCAGACTCACACTCAGACTCACACTCGGACTCACACTCGGACTCACACTCAGACTCATACTCATTCTCATACTCACACTCATACTCACACTCATACTCATACTCATACTCAGACTCATACTCAGACTCATACTCAGACTCATACTTAGACTCATACTCATACTCATACTCACACTCATACTCATACTCAGACTCATACTCATACTCAGACTCATACTTAGACTCATACTCATACTCATACTCACACTCATACTCACACTCATACTCACACATACTCACACTCATGCTCACACTCATACTCACACTCATACTCACTCACACTCACTCAGACCCATACTCATACTCACACTCACTCACACCATACTCATAATCACACTCATACTTGTGCTCACACACACCATACTCATACTCCCTCACACCACACTCATACTCAGACTCATACTCACTCACACTCATACTTATACTCATACTCACACACAATCACACTCACACAAACATACACACACACACACACACACACACACACAGAATGTGTTTCTGAATCCTGACCTTTTACCCATTCTGTGCAGTTGCCAGTCAGCGTGTTTGAGTCTGTGATTGACATCATCAGTGGAGAGGTGAGTGTGTCTGTGTGTAGTTGTGTTTGTGGTCATGATCACATAATTTTTAACTTAGAACTTAATGAACAAGAATGTGCAAATGTTTCTATGTTCATGTACCTTCAATTATGCTCTAGAGATCAATGTTTGTGTTAAAGTTGCGCTGGTCTTTTCTTCTCTATTGTGTCGTATATTGAGTGAAACGCTTCTGGAACAAGAACAAATGTGGGCGGGGCTTGATTGTGTCTGTGGGGAATTGGTTGGATGGTTGTGATTTGCTATTGGCTGATCTCATGTGAGTGACAGGTTCCCCCTGCCCACATCATCAGAGAAGGTGTAAATGTTGTGTGCCGTGACTCGTGATAGTCACTCAAAAATGAGTAAAATGACACAGTCGAGCTCTTGAGATGGACTGAGGCTGATAGAGACTCAACATGCATCGAATGTTCAGGCTGATCAGATCCTTCCCATGATGATCACAGCTCATCTGAAAACCTCTTAAGTTTGGAGGTCAGAGGTCATGAGCTTTTGTCCTGTTGTTTATTACCTGTGTTTATCTCGCTAGGCGACGATGCTGTTCGCTGAACTGCCGTATACACTGGCGACAGAAGAGGCCGAACGCATCGGAGTCGATCATGTCGCGAGGATGACAACCACAGGATCAGGAGAAAACTCTACAGGTACACTCACTCTCTCACTCACACACACTCAAACACACACACAAACACACACACACACACACTCTCACACACACTACAGATCAAGTGATTGTTGTCTGTGTGTGTTTCAGTGGCGGAGCATCTGATCGCTCAGCACAGCGCTATAAAGATGCTGCACAGCCGCGTGAGGGTCATTCTGGAGTACGTCAAAGCCGTTCAGGCAGGTGAGTTACACACACACACACACACACACACACACACACACACACACATCTGACAACACATCTTAAACTGTCATCTACAGTCACAAACTCTTTGCTGTGTGTGTGTGTGTTAGGTGAAGTCCCGTTTAATCACGAGATCCTGCGGGAGGCAAACGCTCTGTGTCACCGTCTGCCTGTTCTCAACACACACAAATTCAAGACCGACTTCTATGATGTAAGTGTACACAAAAACACACTCTCACACGCTCATACTCACACTCACACACTCATATAAACATTCACACTCATACTCGCACTCACACACTCATATAAACATTCACAGTCATACTCGCACACACTGTCACACACACTCACACGCATACTCACTTACACTCGTACTCATACTCTCACACACACTCATACTCACACTCATAATCATACTCGCACTCACACTCACACACTCATACTCGCACACACTGTCACACACTCACACACACTCATACTCACTCATACTCACATTCACACTCATACTCACACTCATACTCATACTCTCACTCATACTCACTCACACTCATACTCACACTCACACTCACACACTCATATAAACACACTCATACTCACACTCATAATCATACTCGCACTCACACTCACACACTCATACTCGCACACACTGTCACACACTCACACACACTCATACTCACATTCACACTCATAATCACACTCATACTCATACTCATACTCTCACTCTCACTCATACTCATACACACTCATACTCATACTCACACTCACACTCATACTCATACTCTCACTCATACTCATACACACTCATACTCATACTCACACTCACACACACTCATACTCACATTCACACTCATAATCACACTCATACTCTCACTCTCACTCATACTCATACACACTCATACTCATACTCACACTCACACACACTCATACTCACATTCACACTCATACTCACACTCATACTCATACTCTCACTCTCACTCATACTCATACACACTCATACTCATACTCACACTCACACACACTCATACTCACATTCACACTCATAATCACACTCATACTCATACTCTCACTCTCACTCATACTCATACACACTCATACTCATACTCACACTCATACTCATACTCTCACTCTCACTCATACTCATACACACTCATACTCATACTCACACTCACACACACTCATACTCACATTCACACTCATAATCACACTCATACTCATACTCTCACTCTCACTCATACTCATACACACTCATACTCATACTCACACTCATACTCATACTCATACTCTCACTCTCACTCATACTCATACACATACACACTCATACTCATACTCATACTCAGACTCACACTCATACTCATACTCACACTCATACTCATACTCTCACTCATACTCATACTCACTCACACTCATACTCATACTCATACTCATACTCACTCACACTCATACTCACTCACACTCACACACTCATATAAACACACTCATACTCACACTCATAATCATACTCACACTCACACACTCATACTCGCACACACTGTCACACACTCACACACACTCATACTCACATTCACACTCATAATCACACTCATACTCATACTCATACTCACACTCATACTCACACTCATACTCTCACTCATACTCATACACACTCATACTCATACTCACACTCACACACTCATATAAACACACTCATACTCGCACACTCTGTCACACACTCACACTCATATTCACACTCACACACACACACACACTCATACTCATACTCACTCATACTCACACTCACACTCACACACTCATATAAACACACTCATACTCGCACACTCTGTCACACACTCACACTCATATTCACACTCACACACACTCATACTCACTCATACTCACACTCACACTCATACTCATACACACTCATACTCATACTCATACTCACACTCACACTCACACACTCATATAAACACACTCATACTCGCACACTCTGTCACACACTCACACTCACACTCATATTCACACTCACACACACTCATACTCATACTCACTCATACTCACACTCATACTCATACTCACACTCATACTCACACTCATACTCACACTCACACACTCATACTCACTCACACTCACACTCACATACTCACACTCATACTCACACTCATACTCACACTCACACACTCATACTCACTCACACTCACACTCATACTCACATTCACACAGACACTCACACTCATACTCACACTCATACTCACACTCACACTCATACTCACACTCATACTCTCACTCATACTCATACTCACACTCACACTCATACTCACACTCATACTCACACTCATACTCATACTCTCACTCATACTCACTCATACTCACACTCATACTCTCACTCATACTCTCACTCATACTCACACTCATACTCACACTCACACTCACACTCATACTCTCACTCATACTCACACTCATACTCACACTCATACTCACACTCATACTCACACTCATACTCACACTCATACTCACACACTCACACTCATACTCTCACTCATACTCACACTCATACTCTCACTCATACTCACTCACAATCACACTCACTCACACTCATACTCATACTCACACTCATACTCACTCACACACTCACACTCAGTCACACTCATACTCACACTCATACTCATACTCTCACTCATACTCATACTCTCACTCATACTCACACTCATACTCATACTCATACTCACACTCATACTCACACTCACACTCACACTCACACTCATACTCATACTCACACTCATACTCTCACTCATACTCACACTCACACTCATACTCACACTCATACTCATACTCTCACTCATACTCTCACTCATACTCTCACTCATACTCACACTCATACTCACACTCATACTCACACTCATACTCACACTCACACTCATACTCACACTCACACTCATACTCACACTCACACTCACACTCATACTCACACTCACACTCATACTCACACTCACACTCACACTCATACTCACACTCACACTCACACTCATACTCACACTCATACTCATACTCACACTCATACTCACACTCATACTCACACTCACACTCACACTCATACTCACACTCACACTCATACTCATACTCACACTCACACTCATACTCACACTCACACTCACACTCATACTCACACTCTCACTCACACTCATACTCATACTCACACTCATACTCACACTCATACTCACACTCACACTCATACTCACACTCACACTCATACTCATACTCACACTCACACTCACACTCACACTCATACTCACACTCACACTCACACTCATACTCACACTCACACTCACACTCATACTCATACTCATACTCATACTCACACTCATACTCATACTCTCACACTCATACTCATACTCTCACACTCACTCATACTCACTCACAATCACACTCACTCACACTCATACTCACACACTCTCACTCATACTCACACTCATACTCTCACACACACTCATACTCACTCACAATCACACTCATACTCATACTCACACTCATACTCTCACTCATACTCACACTCATACTCACACTCATACTCACACTCACACTCATACTCACACTCACACTCATACTCACACTCACACTCACACTCACACTCATACTCACACTCACACTCACACTCACACTCACACTCACACTCATACTCACACTCACACTCACACTCACACTCACACTCACACTCACACTCATACTCATACTCACACTCATACTCACACTCATACTCTCACACACACTCATACTCACTCACAATCACACTCATACTCATACTCACACTCATACTCTCACTCATACTCACACTCATACTCACACTCATACTCACACTCACACTCATACTCACACTCACACTCATACTCACACTCACACTCACACTCACACTCACACTCATACTCATACTCACACTCATACTCACACTCACACTCACACTCATACTCACACTCACACTCACACTCATACTCACACTCATACTCTCACACACACTCATACTCACTCACAATCACACTCATACTCATACTCACACTCATACTCTCACTCATACTCACACTCATACTCACACTCATACTCACACTCACACTCATACTCACACTCACACTCATACTCACACTCACACTCACACTCATACTCATACTCACACTCATACTCACACTCACACTCACACTCACACTCATACTCACACTCACACTCACACTCACACTCACTCTCACACTCATACTCACACTCATACTCTCACACTCACACTCACACTCACACTCATACTCATACTCATACTCACACTCATACTCATACTCATACTCACACTCATACTCATACTCATACTCATACTCACACTCATACTCATACTCTCACACTCATACTCTCACACTCACTCATACTCACTCACAATCACTCACTCACACTCATACTCACACACTCTCACTCATACTCACACTCATACTCTCACACACACTCATACTCACTCACAATCACACTCATACTCATACTCACACTCATACTCACTCACAATCACACTCACACTCACACTCATACTCACACACTCACACTCATACTCTCACTCATACTCATACTCACACTCATACTCTCACACTCACTCATACTCACAATCACACTCACACTCACACTCACAATCACACTCACTCATACTCATACTCACACTCACACTCACAATCACACTCATACTCAAGTACTGTTGTCTGATCTCTGTGTGTGTGTGTGTGTGTGTGTGTGTGTGTGTGTGTGTGTCCTCAGCAATGTAATGACGTGGGTCTGATGGCGTATCTGGGATCCATCACCAAAACCTGCAACAGCATGAATCAGTTTATCAACAAGTTCAACGTCCTGTACGATCGTCAGGGCATCGGCCGGCGCATGAGAGGCCTGTTCTTCTGAAACACTCCGTCGCCTGCTCTCTCTCCCATCATACCCTCTCCTCTCTCTCCCATCATACCCTCTGCTCTCTCTCCCATCATAACCTGTGCTCTCTCGCCCATCATACCCTCTCCTCTCTCTCCCATCATACCCTCTGCTCTCTCTCCCATCATAACCTGTGCTCTCTCTCCCATCATAACCTGTGCTCTCTCGCCCTTCATATCCTCTGCTCTCTCTCCCATCATAACCTGTGCTCTCTCGCCCTTCATATCCTCTGCTCTCTCTCCCATCATAACCTGTGCTCTCTCGCCCTTCATATCCTCTGCTCTCTCTCCCATCATACCCTGTGCTCTCTCTCCCATCATACCCTGTGCTCTCTCTCATATTCTCTCGCCCTTCATATTCTCTTCTCTTTGTCACTCTTCATATTCTCTGCTCTCTCTGACTGTTCCTGCTGTTTGACAAATAAACATGATGTTTTTGTGCGAGGCTGTCTGTTTATCATTACCTGTGCATGTCCAGATATGAGACGCAACCCTCGAGTCGGGTTTATTTCTGATACAGATTCTTTCATAGCAGTTTAGGAAACTGTTTAGGAAACCTCTGTATCGCTCATGCTCCATTAGATGAGCGTCTGTAGATCACTGCTCGTGTCCAACACACACTCTAACCCACCAGATCAACAGCCGTTACACGTTTCCAGAAGGAGATCAGAGTTTTAAAGCAAACTACCTAGATATTCATTTATACAATGTGGTGTTTGATAAATATTTAAAAATATTTCCCAGATGAAAGTGCTATTTTATGAGCTGTTACCAGGTCAGGGGGACAAATCATCAAGTTCCAAACAGAAGTCTTCATTTTTAATAAGTTAAAATGAGATTAAAGCAAAATCTACTGATTTACGCATTAGATTTATAAAGAAATGTTGATAAGCTGCAACAAAACCGTTAGTACGAACACCACAAGAGCTAATAGACAGACTGTGTGAATCTGTGTGAGTGAGTGAGACGGAGTGTGTGTGTGTGTGTGTGTGTGTGTTTATTGTGTCTCTTATGCTCGCTCAGCATCTGTAAAAGCTCTTTAAACACTAACAGCTGTGAAGGTAAAGCTAATGATCTGAAATCTGCTGCTGTTAGCAGAGACTCTCAGTGTGAACTTCACGAGCGTCTGCTTCCTGAAACACAACTGATCCAGGACAAAACCATTCAGTCCACTTCAAACTTTATTGATGTTTCTGAACATGGGTTATGAAGCATGAAACACACAATGAAATGAAACAGACAGTGTCGGCTCTATGCGCTGTCGGCTGAAGGATAGGCGTGTCGGAGCGGGTCGTAGAGCTCAGACCGGTAGTTGTAGGGATGAGGGTTGGAGTAATAATACGGATGCGGTTGTTTCTTGCTGACGGGAATCGGATCCGGATCGTCCTCCTCCAGAACCGGAGCCAGAACCGGAACCTTCCCCTTCACGGGCCGCGGCGGGTGGTCGATCAGGCAGTCGGGGTCCCAGTACGGGTCGCACTCGAACTCCATGGCCTTGAAGAGCATGGGGGCGGGAGGAGGGGGCGGGGCCAGCTCAGGTGTTCTGGAGGGGGGCGGGGCCGGGGGCGGGGTCTCCAGCCGGCAGGTGGAGTGGTAGCGCGGGTCGCACAGCACCGGCACGGCTCCGGTGGGCATGTAGACGATGTGTGGTTTACACAGCGGGTCTTTACTGTTGCACAGATACACCACATCAGCCTGAGCGAGGGGCGGAGCCACGCCCTTAACTGGGGCTGGGGGCGGAGCCATGGCTTTAACTGGGGCCGGGGGCGGAGCCTGCTTACACCCCTTGTCTTTGGCAGGGTCGCACTTGGGAAGCGGTGGGAGAACCGGAAGGCCCAGCTTGCTCTGGTACTGGGCGGCGTTGGGCCCGTAGACGTGCTCCAGCTGCCTCATCTGCTGGTACAGCATCCGGATCCGGTCGATCTCGTACAGCTGCGGGAATACACACGGGATAAAGGGGTTGTAATCTTGAAGGACAGCTTTATATTTTCATATTTAAAGATAAAATATATACTGAGTGTGAAAATTATAAAAACGCATTAAAATACAGTAGTCAACATTTGAAGTGGATCAAAAAAGTTCATCAAAGTTTATCTTAAGACAAGAACGGGTATTGTTCAAAATTCATGTATAACTTTGATGGAAGGGTTAGGTCCACTTCTAATGTTCACTCCTGGAGGGTCAGCAACATGCCTCTAGTGTTTCATTACTGAATCTATAGTACAGCACAGGCATATAGTATTTAGTTCGGTTTGTCTGTCATCTTGTGAACCGTCTGTGTGTGAAGCGTGTGTGTGTGTGTGTGTGTGTGTGTGTGAAGCGTCTTACGCCCTCGGTGTGTCCGATGCTGCTGTAATATCGGTAATACGCCTGGAAGTCTGGAGTCTGCCGGTGCCAGCGGGGGTCAGCGCTGCGTCTGGGCCGAGAGCCGGACAGGAACTCATTCGCCTTGCTGGAGTCGATGCTGACTGAAGCAACTTCTAGAACACACACACACACACACACACACACACACACACAGAGACACACACACACAGAGACACACACACACAGAGAGACACACACACACACACACACACACACACAGAGACACACACACACAGAGACACACACACACACACACACAGAGACACACACACACAGAGACACACACACACAGAAACACACACACACAGAAACACACACACACAGAGAAACACACACACACACACACACACAGAGACACACACACACACACACACAGAAACACACACACACACACAGACATACACAGAGACACACACACACACACACACAGAAACACACACACACACACAGACATACACAGAAACACACACACAAACACACACACACACACACTAAGATGAATCATAAAAATTGTTTCTCTGTATCTTCCTATGAAATAAAACAGTTGGCAACAAGTAGAAGATAATTCATAATTTTTAACTGTACAAAATAATTTCTATTGTACTTTTCAGAAAAATTGCATGTATTTTCCTTTTAAATTTAATACATTCTTTTCCACTGTATTGACTTATTGTACATTTACACCAAAAGGAACAGTATACGGTATTTTCTTTTGTCTAAAATTACTTTTTTTATTAAGCAATCTACTGCATGTGCCCTTCTGTGTGTGTGTGTGTGTGTGTGTGTGTGTGTGTGTGTGTGTGTCTGTGTGTGTGTGTGTGTGTGTGTGTGTGTGTGTGTGTGTGTGTGTGTGTCTGTGTGTGTGTGTGTGTGTGTGTGTGTGTCTCTGTGTGTGTGTGTGTGTGTGTCTCTGTGTGTGTCTGTGTGTGTGTGTCTCTGTGTGTGTGTGTGTGTGTGTGTGTGTGTGTGTCTGTGTGTGTGTGTGTGTGTGTGTGTGTCTGTGTGTGTGTGTGTGTGTGTGTGTGTATGTGTGTCTCTCTCTGTGTGTGTGTGTGTGTGTGTGTGTGTGTGTGTGTGTGTGTCTCTCTGTGTGTGTGTGTGTGTGTGTGTGTGTGTGTGTGTGTGTGTCTCTCTGTGTGTGTGTGTGTGTGTGTGTGTGTGTGTGTGTGTGTGTCTCTGTGTGTGTGTGTTACAGCTCTGAGAGACGAAACCCAGAGGAACTTCCATCATTCCAGACATTAGTAACCCGTGTTTAGATGCGAGTGTAAAGCTCTTCACCTTCTGGTCTGAGGATGTTCATCAGGGATTTCGCCTCAAGCTGACCTGGAAACATTTGAACAATTCATGAAAAAATTAAAAATATGTAGGCCTACACAAATGTTTTTGCTTATATTGATAATTAATACAAGACACATGATTAAGGCATGAGAGTGAATAGAATAGAATAGAATAGAATAGAATAGAATAGAACAGAATAGAATAGAATAGAATAGAATAGAACAGAATAGAATAGAATAGAATAGAATAGAACAGAACAGAATAGAATAGAATAGAATAGAACAGAATAGAATAGAATAGAATAGAATAGAATAGAATAGAATACAACAGAACAGAACAGAATAGAATAGAATAGAAACTCACATGGCAGGAGGCAGAAGAACACAGACAGCAGCTTCACCGCAGACATCGTGACCTGAGTTTAACAGAGGAATAAACTCATCGACTGCAGCTGCTAAAATATCTTCAGATATTATATATTCGGCTGCTGGAAATCAGAGTTAAAGTCTTCACTCACCTCTCCTGTGATGCCGCTTTCCCATCACTGAGCAAACAGGTGCTTTTATACTTTCTGCTCTGCCCGTCATCTGTCAATCATTCGACCTCGCCCGACTATTGGTCAGATCCGCGCTGAAGCCCCGCCCACGGCCCCGGGCTCAGGTTTAACCCTAACCTATTTTTTTACAGTCTATGGGTTTAACGCGCGCGCAGCAGCAACGCGCGCGCACACACACACACACACACACCAACAATAAAACATTAAACACACAGCGAGTGCGCTTTTCAAATAAGACTGAACTTGTCGACAGTTTTATATTTAAAATACTCAGACTGACAGCATTCATTATTATGAGCGGCTGTCGCCGGATTATTATTTGCTTAGTTAAAAACAGATGTTTTCTCCCAAGCTGAAACTTTAAAAGCTGCTAATAAAACCAGTTTTGCAGACGTGACACATTCCAGAAACTTCCATCCCCTTTTATCGCTTTTATTTTCATCCTGAGGAAAAGATCTCAAACACGTCTTAAACATTTAGCACAGACCTTCACTCGCAGACCAACCCTTTTCATCAGGTTTGCACCCTGAAATAATGTTATTTTTTAATGATGAAAAATAGATCAAGAAGGACACAATATCAATATTTGGTCAACTTAAATCACTTATTTTACATCAAACCAACATTGAAACAATATCAAATCAATCTTCCTTTTTTTGTACAGCAGGATCTCAAATAAATAAATCTTGCTTTATTTCTATGCCAGTGAATCGTGTCCGTTTTGACTTCTTTCAAGCAGGGATAAAATTAACATGATTTTGAACCAAAAATACACTAACTCAAAATCATTGATTAAGCAACTCCAAAACAAACAGCATAACCAGGTTCACTTATTACTAACACAAAAAAAATTTTTTTTTAATAAATATATTGTATATATACAATAACACAGCAAGGTACTGGTATCTCATAACAGCACGTACAGCCAAATATTATCTTACAATCTTTGGATATACATGTTCATATATATGCATATAAATGATAACAAAAATAGAAATAATAGTTATAATACAACATTTTATTGACCAAAAAAAATAATTAAAAATGAAAAGGATATATCAGTCACTGAGCATCTTCAAGAAAGTTCCACAGAGAAGACCAAGTGCACCAGAAAACGTCTCTGGTTACTTGCGTAACCTATGTTCTCTGAATAGGGAACGAGACGCTGCGGATAGCGCAGTGGGATATTCTCTGAATGTGCCGATTGTCTGAAGCCCAATAGAATCACGCCAATTCATTGGCTGATGGCGCCCGCGCAATCTGGCTCCGCCCCGGCGCTCTTACGTCGCATCATCACATATTTGCGCGCGCCATCTGCTCCTCAGATTTCTCTGCCGAAAAGAAAACTGTCAGCAGCGCAAGGAGATTGGCAGCTAACGCAGCGTCTCGTTCCCTATTCAGAGAACATAGGTTACGCAAGTAACCAGAGACGTTCTCTTTCATAGGTTCACTCAACGCTGCGGATAGCGCAGTGGGAACGGACTACCAAACTCGCCAAGCTAGAGCGCTTTCCATGACTGGTACATAAATGAGACAACGACCAAGATGAGTTCAAACAGAAAGAACCTGGGAACCCGGGGTCATGTCAAGATCCAAATTATAGAACCTTACAAAAGTGTGCGGAGAGGACCAGCCTGCCGCAACACAAATGTCCTCCAAAAGTGCTCCTCTAAAAAGAGCTTGAGAAGATGCCACACTTCTGGTGGAATGTGCTCTAATGCTAAGAGGTGAAGGCAAGCCACGCACCTCGTAAGCCAACGAGAAAGCTTCTGTGACCCAGTGAGAAATCCTCTGCTTTGATGCAGCAAGCCCACGGCGGCCAGCACCGAAGCAAACCAGAAGCTGGTTAGATTTCCTCCAACCGCCTGAGCGGTCTAAATATATCTTAAGAGAACGAACTGGGCAGAGCAAGTTAAGCTTCTTATCTTCCTCAGAAGAAAATGGAGGAGGGTGGAAAGCGTTAAGGTTAACCACCTGCGAGCGGAAAGTTGTGGAAAGAACTTTGGGGACATACCCTGGTCTAGGCCTCAAGGAAACCTTGACCAAGCCAGGAGCAAAGTTCAAGCAAGACTCGCTAACAGAAAGAGCTTGTAAGTCTCCTACCCGCTTTAATGAGGACAAAGCCAACAAAAGAGAAACCTTGAGAGTTAGAATCCGCTCCGGAGCTGACTCCAAGGGCTCAAAGGGAGCCTTCGTCAAACCGTCTAGGACAACAGAAAGGTCCCATGAGGGAACTCTAGGGGAGCGAGCCGGTTTCAGGCGCTTAACCCCACGCATGAAGGCCTAAACTAACCTTAGTTTCTCCAGGGGAATCTCGTCCGATTCCCTATGTGCTGCAATAGCTGCGACATAAACTCTGAGAGTGGTAGCAGCTGCTCCAGAAGCAAACTTCTCCTGCAGGAATTCCAGTACTGAACCAACAGGGCAGTTAACTGGGCTCCTATCATGTGCTAAGCACCATGTCTCAAAAACCTTCCATTTGGAGGAATATAGCCTCCTTGTAGAAGGGGCTCTAGCACTCGCAATGTGCGAGCAGAACTTAATGCTAACGGCCTCTGATCGGCCAAACATACAGCTTCCACATGTCTGGACGAGGATGCCATATCCTGCCCTGCAGCTGGGACAGCAGGTCTTCCCTGACCGGGATCTTCCAGGGGGAAGATTCCAGCAGAGGAATTAGCTCCGAAAACCATGGCTGGGACGGCCAGAACGGAGCTACCAGGAGGAGGCGGACTCCGCTCTCCCTCACTCTGGCCAAGACCGCCTGGATCAGTTTGATGGGCGGGAAGGCATAGAGTTTCTGCGTTGGCCAAGGGTGAGCGAACGCATCTATCCCTAATGGAGCCGGGGGACTCAGGGAGAACCAAAGTGGGCATTGGGCCGACTCTTGAGATGCAAAGAGGTCCACTTCCGCTTCTCCGAAAACCTCCCAGATCAGGGCCACCGTCTGGCGGTTCAACATCCATTCTCCCGATCTGAGTTTCTGCCTCGACAGAAAATCTGCTGCGAAGTTCAGAACCCCAGGGACATGAACTGCTCTCAGAGAAAGGAATCTGCTCTGAGACCACAGGAGAAGGTGACGCGCATGCCTGTCTAGGGTGCGCGACCGAGAACCCCCCTGCCGGTTCACATGAGACACCACTGCCATGTTGTCCGTTCTGACAATTACATGGTGTCCCTCCAGAAGAGGGAGAAAATGATGCAGAGCCAGAAAAACGGCTCTTAACTCCAGGCAGTTTATGTGCCAAGAGAGAGTCTCGCCAGTCCAGACCCCACACGCTGGTCTGCCCTCGAAAACTGCTCCCCAGCCGGTGAGAGAGGCATCCGTCGTAATCATCTGGCGACGAAATACCGCACCCATGCTGACCCCTTTCCGAAGAAAAAGAGGGTCCCGCCAAACTGACAGGGCTCGAAAGCAACTGCGCGATACCTTCAGTAGGCGAAGGGTTGGCCCAGAGGGCCGAACCGCTGAGAGCTTCATCCACCACATGAAGGGTCTCATGTGGAGCAGGCCCAGCGGTAGCACGGAGGAGGCCGTGGCCATTAGGCCCAGCATCCTGCGGCAAGTGCCCACAGACACATGATGGCCTAGCGAAAAACGGGCCAAGCATGTCATTAGACTGGAAATCCGCGCAGGAGCCAAGTGGGCCTGCATGAGAACGGAATCCATGTTCACCCCCAAGAAAACGGTGCTTTGAGCCGGAGCGAGAACACTCTTCTCCGAGTTCAACCTCAAACCGAGAGACTGGATATGACTCAAGACGATGTCTCTGTGGTGGGTCACTAGCTCCCTGGACTGGGCTAAAATGAGCCAATCGTCCAGGTAATTTAGAATACGGATGCCCTGGAGCCGCAATGGAGCCAGAGCTGCATCCATACACTTCGTGAATGTCCTCGGGGCCAGAGCGAGGCCGAAGGGAAGGACCCTGTACTGGAACGCTCTTTCTCCAAAGGCGAACCTGAGGAACTGCCTGTGTCGCCGTACAACCTGGATGTGAAAGTAAGCATCCTTTAGGTCTACTGTCACAAACCAATCCCCTGGCCGAATCTGAGATATGATAGCTTTCAGCGTCAACATCTTGAATTTCCCTTTGTAAAGGGAGAAGTTCAGTCGGCGGAGGTCCAGTATGGGACGCAAACCGCCGCCCTTCTTCGGGACCAGGAAATAACGGCTGTAAAAGCCCCGTTCGGTTTCCCCTGAAGGAACCTCCTCTATTGCTTCTTTGAGAAGGAGGGATGAAATTTCCTGCTGAAGTACAGAAGCCTGAGTGGCGCTGTCTACTACAGTAGGAAAGACCCCGTTGAAACAGGGGGGATTGCGGCAAAACTGAAGAGTGTAGCCGAACCGAACTGTGCGAAGAACCCAAGACGATACCCCTGGTAAGCGCTCCCATTCTTGAAAGAAATGTGAAAGAGGAAGAGGGATGTTGTAATGCAGACGACATACCTGAGTGAGGGTGCCGTGTTGACATACGTGGGGTAGAGAAGTTGACTGTGCAGGAGAGCCCTTGGCGTCCTGGCACGTGATGGGAGGCATCGATGCTGGGGTCATGGTGACCAGGTCCGCCTGTTCCGGAGGAAAGCGAAAAGTGCCTCCGAGGATGCGACCGGCAGTTATAGAGAGTGTCGGGGGTGAGGGGAGAAAGCAAAAAGCGTCTCCTTCCTCCCGCGCCGGGCTGAGTAGAGATGGTGAAAAATGGCCTGCACTTCGAGACACTCTGAGAGGCGAAGGTGACAGGGCAAGGAAAGGAGAGCTGGGAGGTGGGCAGAAACGCTTGCGCGGTCTGTCCCAACCTTGAGGAAGCAGAGGAGCTCTCCTTTTTCCGACCCGAGGGTCAGGAACGGCTCTGGGCCGCCAGAGCGGTCGGTTTGTCGGACCGCTTCATCTGGAGGCGCTTATGAGGCCGTTGACGGGGAAACGGGCGACCACGGGCTCCCCAAACCGTGTTAGGTGGGGGATGCACCGGTTCGCTCCTCCTGTTAAAGAACTCCGGTCTATGAGAGGGACGTTCTCTGGGTCGAACAGGGGAGGGAGCAGAAGGTTCCCTAGCCCTCCTGGGCATGAACTGTCTGAACGCGGCCGATTGGGATTTGGAGGAGCGGAATTTCTCAACCACCGTGTTGACCGCCTCACCAAACAACCCTGTTTGAGAAATGGGGGCGTCCAAGAGTCCTTGTCACGGATCTCCGTGAGATTAAGCCACAAGTGGCGCTCCACCGCAACAGAACCAGCCATAGAGCGCCCTATAGCGCGTGCGGTATGTTTGGTGGCTCTTAAGGCTAAATCCGTAGCCTTACGAAGCTCCTTGACCGCTTCAGGGGTCACGCCATCGCCCTCGTCCATTTCCTTCAGGACGTCCGCTTGGTAGGCCTGAAGAATGGCCATAGTGTGCAGGGTCATGCCTGCCTGCCCAGCCGCCATGTAGGATTTTCCAATGAGAGAGGAAGTAGTCCTACATGCTTTAGAGGGGAGGAGGGGGCGCGATTTCCAGGACGGCGCAGAGGACGGAGCAAGATGGTCGGCTAAAGTCTCCTCAATCGCCGGAATGGCGGAATAGCCCTGTTTCACAGAACCCACTAGGTTGGTGAAATCAGCAGCTGCCGCATTAGTGAGGCGCGCAGAGAAAGGCTGCTTCCAGGATCTGGAAATCTCATGATGCAGATCACTGAAAAATGGCAGCTTTCTCCGTTGAGGCCTAGAATTAGGGCCACTGAGAAGTCTCTCGTCGAGTTTCGACGACTGAGATTCGCGGGGCTTGTCGGGCCAATCAATAGCGAGCTTCTCCGTAGCGCGCGAAAGTACGTCAACGAGCTCCGCGTAGGCCGCAGTTGGCCGCGCTTCCTGGCCGCTCGGCGGGATAACCTCGTCGGCGAGAGTAGGCCCGAAATCCTCGGAGTCGGAGGCCTCGGTAAAAAGTACATCCTCCAGCCCGAAAGAAACCGCGTCGCGTGCTCTCGGGCTGGGGCTCAAATAATCGTGCGAAAATTCGACTGGCATGCCTCGCGCGTGCCGAGGGGAGGGAGGGAGAGAAAGAGCGGGGCTCGTCTGCTCGAACTCCACATCCTCAAGCTCTACATCCGAACCCCAAGTCGCGGATCCTCGAGAGGCCTCGAGAGCGCGACAGGGGGAGACGAATGATTCCCTCTCAAAAACCGCGAGCCGCGATTTGAGGGTTTTGAGCAACAAATTTTCACAGAATTTGCATTTAGACAATCCTATGACTGCCTCGCGCGCATGTGAAAAGCCCAAACATTTAACACACTTACTGTGTGGGTCGTCGTTAGCGATGTAACGAGCACATGGCGGGGTACAGCGTCGGTATTCCATGGCACTTCACCGTAAGGAGAAACAGAGTTCCGCTTGAACAGTCGCAGAAGCGCCGAGAATAATCCAGAAGTTGTAATTCGAGCTCAGAAAAATCACGAGCGAAGGGCAACGTGACCGCTTCGTTCTGAAGGCAGAGAAATCTGAGGAGCAGATGGCGCGCGCAAATATGTGATGATGCGACGTAAGCGCGTCGGGGCGGAGCCAGATTGCGCGGGCGCCATCAGCCAATGAATTGGCGTGATTCTATAGGGCTTCAGACAATCGGCACATTCAGAGAATATCCCACTGCGCTATCCGCAGCGTTGAGTGAACCTATGAAAGAGAACATCAGATCTTTGATGCAGATCATATGTTAGTTTCTCTAGAGGTAGAAGAGTAGCGGCTTGACTCATCCACATATTGACTGAGGGTATCTGAGTAGTTCTAACACTTTTTAAACACATCGTGCACATAAAAGATTTACATTACAGCAGAACTTAGACATCAACAATCAGCATATGAATCTCAACAATGGTGACAATCAATAAAATATTTAGAAAAACAGATCTGATCAGAATTCTGAACATCCCAAATCAGAAAAATAAAAGCAAATAAAGAAAATAGGCCATTTAGCTGCATAATTTAGTGATGCTGCAATGCATGCTGGGAGTCATCAATGTGTTTTGTTCTCTGCTGGCACTCAGCATGCATCGCGGTATGAAGATTTTTGTTGTCACCATTGTTGAGATTCATGTGCTGATTCTAGATGTCTGTGTGTCTGAAACTTTTCAAAACACCTTTTCAAAATTAAAATCAGACAGAAGGGCTTCATACTAGGGCTACTGCTCTAAAGAAAACCAAAATCTGGGCAGTTTTTACTAAAACAATTTTTTATAGGCCCTTGAACTTGGTATTTTAGACAATACACAGAAGCGCTTATTGCACCATCAGCCCAATTAGCACCTGCTATTCTCCATAATTTTTGGGGGTGTGTTAAATCAGACAGAAGGGCTTCATACTAGGGCTACTGCTCTAAAGAAAACCAAAATCTGGGCAGTTTTTACTTAAGCAATCTTTTTTTTATGGACCCTTGAACTTGGCATATTAGACAATACACAGAAGCGCTTATTCCACCATCAGCCCAATTAGCACCTGTTATTCTCCTTCGTCTTTGAGGGTGTGTCAAATCTGACAGAAGGGCTTCATACTAGGGCTACTGCTCTAAAGAAATCACAAATCTGGGCAGTTTTTACTTAAGCAATCTTTTTCTATGGGCCCTTGAACTTGGCATATTAGACAATACACAGAAGCGCTTATTCCACCATCAGCCCAATTAGCACCTGCTATTCTCCATAATTTTTGGGGGTGTGTTAAATCAGACAGAAGGGCTTCATACTAGGGCTACTGCTCTAAAGAAAACCAAAATCTGGGCATTTTTTACTAAAACAATCTTTTTTTATAGGCCCTTGAACTTGGTATATTAGACAATACACAGAAGAGCTTATTGCACCATCAGCCCAATTAGCAGCTATTATTCTCCATAGTCTTTGAGGGTGTGTTAAATCAGACAGAAGGGCTTCATACTAGGGCTACTGCTCTAAAGAAATCAAAAATCTGGGCAGGTTTTACCAAACCAATCTTTTTTTATGGGCCCTTGAACATGGCATATTAGATAAAACACAGAGCGCTTATTGCACCATCAGCCCAATTAGCACCTGCTATTCTCCATAGTCTTTGAGGGTGTGTTAAATCAGACAGAAGGGCTTCATACTAGGGCTACTGCTCTAAAGAAATCAAAAATCTGGGCAGGTTTTACCAAACCAATCTTTTTTTATGGGCCCTTGAACATGGCATATTAGATAAAACACAGAGCGCTTATTGCACCATCAGCCCAATTAGCACCTGCTATTCTCCATAGGTTTTGAGGGTGTGTTAAATCAGACAGAAGGGCTTCATACTAGGGCTACTAGTCTAAAGAAATCCAAAATCTGGGCAGTTTTTACTTAAGCAATTTTTTTTAATGGACCCTTGAACTTGGCATATTAGACAATACACAGAAGCGCTTATTGCACCATCAGCCCAATTAGCACCTGTTATTCTCCATAGTCTTTGAGGGTGTGTCAAATCTGACAGAAGGGCTTCATACTAGGGCTACTGCTCTAAAGAAATCCAAAATCTGGGCAGTTTTTACTTAAGCAATCTTTTTTTATGGACCCTTGAACTTGGCATATTAGACAATACACAGAAGCACTTACTGCACCATCGGCCCAATTACCACCTGTGTTTTTTTTGTTTTTTTTTGAAGAGCTAGGAAACTCTTGAATTTTTATCTTACCTATTTCCTGGGATTCGATAATATTTCAGTCCCCCAGATTTTTTCAAGTGGCGATTCCCCAAAATTAAATGTTTAAAGATTTTCACAATGAATAAAACAATTATTACTAATATTAATATCTCAATTCTATCGTTCATTAAGCATTTAGTCATGTCCCTGAAATATTTAACAAAATGTGCAGTGTCTATAATTTCTGGCAATATTGTGTCTTGTAAAAAAAAAGAAATTTCATAAATTAAAAAAAGACTATAGTTATGTCACAGTCTGAACCCCATCACATACAGTATTTGTATATTTCTAATTGTTTTGAGGTTGAAAACTTGACTGTTTTTCCACTTCGTTTATATGAATGATTTAAAATAAAATAATTTCAGAAAACATGTACTTAAAATTGACAACTCATAACTGTTATAAATTGAATATTTAATGCAATGTGAGCACGTACGTCAGGAATGTCAGCCACATCAGCAACAGAGACGTTCATACAGATATTCTGACCCAGAAAAGCACAAAAGGAGACTAAATCAAAAATATAAGATGGAACGCATTGTCTCCCTTCAAACAGTTTAGTCTCCAACCCCTAACACTATTACCCTCTGACATGTTCAGGATGAACACAAAATTGTGGTTTTAATTAAATATCTAAATTGAAAACATTTCTCCAAAAATATAAGCTAAGACCACAGAAACACAATGTTTGATATGTGCCTAATGATGTGTGGTATTTAGAAAACGAATCATGTAGTTGAAAATAGTTTAAATATTACAGATGTTACTAGTTACTAAACTCAATCCCAGCAGAAACTGCACTTACAAACCAGAGGAAATGAACTGCAGTGAAACAGCTGCACAATATTTTGTTCTATTTTTTATTGCACGATCTTCCAATATTTGGCTGATTCAGGGAAGAAAACACAAAGTGATTGCTTTACTCTCGCTTTACAAAAAATTTTAATTAAGTTTTGTGACAAACCACACTGAAATCTCATGTTCTGCTCGTGTCAGTATTGCATCAGAATCCTGAAGGAACGACCGTAAATCATCTTTACAAACAGACTCGGAACACAAAGATCATCTATTTACAGCATTTATTTCAGAAATAACAGATTAAAAAGCAAAACAAACTAAACTTGCTCCTTCCACATTAGCGGGAGAAGCTGAAACGGGTGAATCAGAGTCACGAGTCAGCGGAGGTTTAGCGGGTCACACGAAGGTGATGCGCGAGCGGGCCTGGTTGATCTGCCACACGTTCAGCTCCTCGTACTCGTCGAGCGCGGCCTGGAACTGGGCCGGAGTGAAGCCGCGGGACACACAGCGCTGCTCTGCCTCGTTCATCCGCACGGATCGGGCCGAACCCTCGCCGGAGAGCTCCCGCAGGAGAGAGAAGATCACATCAGCAGGACGCTGAGCCCTGAGGACGACAGAGAGCATTCTGGGAGCTGCTCCACCAATCATGGGTTTAACTGTTTCTGAGCTGCGTGAAGCTCTGTACAGATGGAGTATAGGTGAAGTAGAGATGGAGTAGAGGTGAAGTAGTGGTGGAGTAGAGATGGAGTAGAGGTGGATTGTAGAGAAGTAGTAGAGTTGGAGTAGAGATGGAGAGTAGAGGTGGAGTAGGGGTGGAGTAGAGGTGGAGTGTAGAGAAGAAGTAGAGTTGGAGTAGAGATGGAGAGTAGAGGTGGAGTAGAGGTGGAGCGTAGAGAAGAAGTAGAGTTGGAGTAGAGATGGAGAGTAGAGATGGAGTAGAGGTGGAATAGAGGTGGAGAGTAGCGGTGGAATAGAGGTGGAGTAGAGGAGGAGAGAAGAGATGGAGTAGAGATGAAGTAGAGGTGGAGTAGAGGTGAAGTAGTGGTGGAGTAGAGATGGAGTAGAGATGGAGTAGAGATGGAGTAGTGGTGGAGTAGAGGTGGAATAGTGGTGGAGTAGAGGTGTAGAGGTGGAATAGTGGTGGAGTAGAGGTGGAGTAGAGGTGGAGTAGAGATGGAGAGAAGAGATGGAGTAGAGGTGGAGTAGAGGTGGAGAGAAGAGATGGAGTAGAGGTGGAGAGAAGAGATGGAGTAGAGGAGGAGAGAAGAGATGAGGTAAAGGTGGAGTACAGATGGAGTAGAGGTGAAGTAGTGGTGGAATGAATAGAGGTGGAGCGTAGAGAAGAAGTAGAGTTGGAGTAGAGATGGAGTAGAGAAGTAGAGGTGGAGTAGAGATGGAATCAAGCGGCAACCTCCCCGTCTCTCTCTTGAAACCAACACGGAAGTGAGTTAAACTGCAATTCATTGACTGGCCGCTTGGCCTGGCTGCAGGAGTGAGTCAAATCTGTATCTCCCTCATGTTAAAATTACCAACTTTACAGCAGAAAAAAATATGTTTACAGCCTGGATCTCTATGTGGCTTTGGTCTATACAGCTAATTTTGCCCTTCATAACAACTGTGAGGGGGGTGAATTATTTTATAACTCGTCCGTTTAGTTGATTAATATTTAAATTTAAGGGTGTGGCCAGTGGCCACTTGAGTGACAGATGGATTGCCGCTGTCAGTGCTAGCCGTTTGTCTGCTGTTACTAGCCGTCACTTCACCTCAACAAATGTTGCTGCTGAACTTGCCATCTCTGCAGTGTTTGTGCTTTTTTTCGGGATTATTTCATTCAATTTAATACTTGGGTACAAAGCCCACGTCTTTGGATTCCGTCGTTATCGTTCGAGAGAACAACCAGCGCTGTATTTCAGTTGTTTTCCTCTGTGAACATGCACTAATGGATGTCTGACAATTTCGTTGCTTTTTGGGGTTTTCAAATTTAAAACGTCAATAAATACTCATTCATTCTGCTCTCACGGAACAGATGGATTATAATATGCTTATGTACCGTCAGATGAAATCATGCAGGCGTCGGCGCTTTCTCCGTCCATGCAATAAATGCACATGAATGAGCGCGGATTTTCTAGCGCATTTACTTGCACTTCAAAGGCAATATATATGGTTTAACCCATTTGAGAGACGGCCAACATCAGAATTTAAAATGGACTGAATAAGCTCTCTACGAACTTGAGCAATGCCGCGCTGACGGACCATGAAAGAGTGACGGACATGTATGCACATAAATCACTGTCACACACAAACACTCTCGAAGTAATACACAGTCTCACTTGTAGCCATGTCTTTTAACTATTATAATATTTCGAAGGGCAAAAATAGGAACGTTTAATTGGCTTTACATCATCAGCTAACTCGATCACGTCGAGCGATCACGTCGAGCTAGGTGATTTCAGATAGCCAGGCTTCAGCTCCACTCACGCCCCGCCTGTTTGCCTATTTTCTGTTATCCGGGAGTGACGCAAGGCCAAGATGGCGACGGCCGGCTCCGCCCACTTTAGGCTTCAAAAAAGCTCTTCAGAAACCTACGGGTGACGTCACGGACACTACGTCCATATTTTTTTACAGTCTATGGATGGAATAGAGATGGAGAGTAGAGGTGGAGCAGAGGTGGAATAGAGATGGAGAGTAGAGGTGGAGTAGAGATGGAATAGAGATGGAGAGTAGAGATGGAGTAGAGATGGAGAGTAGAGATGGAGCAGAGGTGGAATAGAGATGGAGAGTAGAGGTGGAGCAGAGGTGGAATAGAGATGGAGAGTAGAGGTGGAGTAGAGATGGAATAGAGATGGAGAGTAGAGATGGAGTAGAGATGGAGAGTAGAGATGGAGTAGAGGTGGAATAGAGGTGGAGTAGAGATGGAATAGAGATGGAGAGTAGAGATGGAGTAGAGATGGAGAGTAGAGATGGAGTAGAGATGGAGTAGAGATGGAGAGTAGAGATGGAGTAGAGATGGAGAGTAGAGATGGAGTAGAGGTGGAATAGAGGTGGAGTAGAGGTGGAATAGAGATGGAGAGTAGAGATGGAGTAGAGATGGAGTAGAGATGGAGATGGAGAGTAGAGGTGGAGTAGAGATGGAATAGAGATGGAGAGTAGAGATGGAGTAGAGGTGGAGCAGAGGTGGAATAGAGATGGAGAGTAGAGATGGAGTAGAGGTGGAATAGAGATGGAGAGTAGAGATGGAGTAGAGGTGGAATAGAGATGGAGAGTAGAGGTGGAGTAGAGATGGAATAGAGATGGAGAGTAGAGGTGGAATATAGATGGAGTACAGGTGGAATAGAGATGGAGAGTAGAGGTGGAGTATAGATGGAGTAGAGGTGGAATAGAGATGGAGAGTAGAGGGAGTAGAGGTGGAATAGAGATGGAGTAGAGATGGAGTAGAGATGGAGTAGAGGTGGAATAGAGATGGAGAGTAGAGGTGGAATAGAGATGGAGAGTAGAGGTGGAGTATAGATGGAGTAGAGGTGGAATAGAGATGGAGAGTAGAGGGAGTAGAGGTGGAATAGAGATGGAGAGTAGAGATGGAATAGTGATGGAGAGTAGAGGTGGAATAGAGATGAGAGTAGAGGTGGAGTATAGATGGAGTAGAGGTGGAATAGAGATGGAGTAGAGATGGAGAGTAGAGGTGGAGTAGAGGTGGAATAGAGGTGGAGAGTAGATATGGAGTAGAGGTGGAGAGTAGAGGTGGAGTAGAGGTGGAATAGAGGTGGAGAGTAGATATGGAGTAGAGGTAAGAGTAGCGGTGGAATAGAGGTGGAGTAGAGGTGAAGTAGAGGTGGAGAGAAGAGATGGAGTACAGATGGAGTAGAGGTGGAATAGAGGTGGAGAGTAGATATGGAGAGAAGAGATGGAGTAGAGGTGGAGAGAAGAGATGGAGTAGAGGTGAAGTAGAGGTGGAGAGAAGAGATGGAGTACAGATGGAGTAGAGGTGGAGTAGAGATGGAGTACAGATGGAGCAGAGATGGAGTAGAGATGAAGTAGAGGTGGAGTAGAGATGGAGTAGAGGTGAAGTAGTGGTGGAATAGAGTTGGAGTAGAGGTGAAGTAGAGGTGGAGAGAAGAGATGGAGTACAGATGGAGTAGAGGTGGAGTAGAGATGGAGTACAGATGGAGCAGAGATGGAGTAGAGATGAAGTAGAGGTGGAGTAGAGATGGAGTAGAGGTGAAGTAGTGGTGGAATAGAGTTGGAGTAGAGGTGGAGTAGAGAAGAAGTAGAGGTGGAGTAGAGATGGAATAGAGATGGAGAGTAGAGGTGGAGTAGAGATGGAGCAGAGGTGGAATAGAGATGGAGAGTAGAGGTGGAGTAGAGATGGAGTAGAGAAGAAGTAGAGTTGGAGTAGAGGTGGAATAGAGATGGAGAGTAGAGGTGGAGTAGAGATGGAGCAGAGGTGGAATAGAGATGGAGAGTAGAGATGGAGTAGAGGTGGAGCAGAGGTGGAATAGAGATGGAGAGTAGAGATGGAGCAGAGGTGGAATAGAGATGGAGAGTAGAGATGGAGTAGAGGTGGAGCAGAGGTGGAATAGAGATGGAGAGTAGAGATGGAGCAGAGGTGGAATAGAGATGGAGAGTAGAGATGGAGTAGAGGTGGAGCAGAGGTGGAATAGAGATGGAGAGTAGAGATGGAGCAGAGGTGGAATAGAGATGGAGAGTAGAGATGGAGTAGAGGTGGAATAGAGATGGAATAGAGATGGAGAGTAGAGGTGGAGTAGAGATGGAATAGAGATGGAGAGTAGAGGTGGAGCAGAGGTGGAATAGAGATGGAGAGTAGAGATGGAGCAGAGGTGGAATAGAGATGGAGAGTAGAGATGGAGTAGAGGTGGAATAGAGATGGAGAGTAGAGGTGGAGTAGAGATGGAATAGAGATGGAGAGTAGAGGTGGAGTAGAGATGGAGCAGAGGTGGAATAGAGATGGAGAGTAGAGGTGGAGTAGAGATGGAGTACAGGTGGAATATAGATGGAGAGTAGAGGTGGAGTAGAGATGGAGTAGAGATGGAATAGAGATGGAGAGTAGAGGTGGAATATAGATGGAGTAGAGGTGGAATAGAGATGGAGTAGAGAAGAAGTAGAGTTGGAGTAGAGATGGAATAGAGATGGAGAGTAGAGGTGGAGTAGAGATGGAGCAGAGGTGGAATAGAGATGGAGAGTAGAGATGGAGTAGAGGTGGAATAGAGATGGAGAGTAGAGGTGGAGTAGAGAAGTAGAGTTGGAGTAGAGGTGGAGTAGAGATGGAATAGAGATGAGAGTAGAGGTGGAGTAGAGATGAAGTAGAGGTGGAATAGAGATGGAGAGTAGAGATGGAGTAGAGGTGGAATAGAGATGGAGAGTAGAGATGAAGTAGAGGTGGAATAGAGATGGAGAGTAGAGATGGAGTAGAGGTGGAATAGAGATGAGAGTAGAGGTGGAGTAGAGGTGGAGAGTAGAGATGGAGCAGAGATGGAGAGTAGAGGTGGAGTAGAGATGAAGTAGAGGTGGAATAGAGATGGAGAGTAGAGATGGAGTAGAGGTGGAATAGAGGTGGAGTAGAGATGGAGTAGAGGTGGAGAGTAGAGATGGAGAAGAGATGGAGCAGAGATGGAATAGAGATGGAGTAGAGATGGAGTAGAGATGGAGTAGAGATGGAGTAGAGATGGAGTAGAGATGGAGTAGAGATGGAGTAGAGATGGAGAGTAGAGATGGAGAAGAGATGGAGCAGAGATGGAATAGAGATGGAGTAGAGGTGAAAGGTCAGGGTACCTGGTGTTGCTGGTCTTGTCGGCCTGCAACGAGTCTTTGCTCATCTCCATCAGTCGCATCGCCTCGTTAACATCCTCCTTCTCTACGACATCCACCATCCGCAGACGAGCCTGAACACACACACACACGTGAATAAAGGAACCACATGTTCCTTAGAAAACATGATTTCCAACCTCAGTTGTCCTTCAGCAAACGGACGAGCTGTGCCGGCACTGTCAGACCGAGACAAGTGCAATGCCTTCTGGGAAATCCAGCAACTGCCCAAGTCTCGGCCTCTCAACACCAGCTAGTCTCTGGGTCACGCGTGTGAGTCGGCGTGTCGTGTGCGGTCAGTTTTGCATGGGTTTGCACAGCGGCGTGACCGAGGCTGACTGCCCACCCCGCAAAGCTGACCGTCGCCACGACAACAGGCGTGTTGGACAGCAGCATGTGACCTGGAAGAGGAAGCGTGTGAACGGCGGAGTGTGTCGTGAAGTGCCGTTTCTACAGTAGAGATGATCACAGCTACCTGCACAAACAGCACTTTTAACACACAACGCCCTCATCAGAACCAGAGATCACAGTGTGTCTCTCACCAGGGCAGAGTGTGTGTGTGTGTCTCTCACCAGGGCAGAGTGTGTGTGTGTGTGTGTCTGTCTCTCACCAGTGCGGCGTGTGTGTGTGTGTGTGTGTGTGTGTGTGTGTGTGTGTGTGTGTGTGTGTGTGTGTGTGTGTGTGTCTCTCACCAGGGCGGTGGACAGGCGCAGGATGGACAGCAGTGTGCGGGCCGAGGTGAAGGTCGTGTCTTTACTGACCCGAGACTCTTTCCTCATCTCCACATACGCCGCTGTGATGTAATCCGCCAGAGACTCGGGAACCACCGGCTGCTTCTGCTTACACTTACTGATGTAGCGCCTGTGTGTGTGAGTGAGTGAGTGAGTGAGTGAGTGAGAGAGAGAGAGAGAGAGAGAGAGAACATTAGCTGCAGTCATGTGTATGTTCAGCAGTGGACACACTCAATAGGGTTAGTCTGAACACCATGCAACCATTTTCTGCTTTACGTTGTGGGCAAAAAAGGCCAAACTACAGAAATAAAGAAACTAAACCACAAATAAAATGTTATAAATCATGTTGATTACTGTTGCAGCCCTAAGGTGTGTGTGAGTGAGAGTGAGTGAGTGAATGAGTGAGAATGAGTGAGTGAGTGAGTGTGTGTGTAAGAGAGTGAGTGAGTGAGAATGAGAGAGTGAGAGAGTGTGTGTGAGAGTGAATGAGTGAGAATGAGTGAGTGAGTGTGTGTGTGTGTAAGAGAGTGAGTGAGTGAGAATGAGAGAGTGAGAGAGTGTGTGTGAGAGTGAATGAGTGAGAATGAGAGAGTGAGTGTGTGAGTGTGTAAGAGAGTGAGTGAGTGAGTGAGTGAGTGAGAATGAGAGAGTGAGTGAGTGTGTGTGAGAGTGAATGAGTGAGAATGAGTGAGTGAGTGTGTGTGTGTAAGAGAGTGAGTGAGTGAGAATGAGAGAGTGAGAGAGTGTGTGTGAGAGTGAATGAGTGAGAATGAGAGAGTGAGTGTGTGTGTGTGTAAGAGAGTGAGTGAGTGAGTGAGTGAGAATGAGAGAGTGAGTGAGTGTGTGAGTGAGTGAGTGAGTGAGAATGAGAGAGTGAGTGTGTGAGTGTGTAAGAGAGTGAGTGAGTGAGTGAGTGAGTGAGAATGAGAGAGTGAGTGAGTGTGTGAGTGAGTGAGTGAGTGAGAATGAGAGAGTGAGTGTGTGTGTGTGTAAGAGAGTGAGTGAGTGAGTGAGTGAGAATGAGAGAGTGAGTGAGTGTGTGAGTGAGTGAGTGAGTGAGAATGAGAGAGTGAGTGTGTGAGTGTGTAAAGAGAGTGAGTGAGTGCGAGTACCTCATGAGCTTCATCTCGATGGGGCTGAAGTGTGTGGGCGGCTGCCGGCAGTGCTGGTGCACGTATGTGATGTGCTGCGCGAGCCTCAGGTCGGTGTCGGCGTCGGGTTTGTCCTGGATGAGCCACAGCAGGTCGAAGCGCGAGAGCAGGGCCGCCGGCAGCTGGATGTTCTGCTCCAGGCTCTTGCGCGGGTTATAGCGCCCGTACGCCGGGTTAGCCGCCGCCAGGATTGAGCATCGCGCATTCAAAGACGTCATGATCCCCGCCTGAAACACAGAACACATGTGATCGCGTTCATTCAGGGGTCACATGACCAGCTCAAACAGACAGGAGTCACATGACCGGCTCAAACGCTCGTACCTTGGCTATGGAGATGGTCTGTTGCTCCATGACCTCGTGGATCGCCGTGCGGTCGGCGTCGGCCATCTTGTCGAACTCATCGATGCAGCAAACGCCCAGATCCGCCAGCACTAAAGCTCCGCCCTCCAGAGTCATCTCACCCGTCACCGGGTCACGCATCACCGCTGCGGTTAGCCCTACGCCAGAGGAGCCGCGGCCCGTGGTGTACTGACCTGAGGGAGAGAGAGAGGGTCAGGACAGGTGAGTCGAGAGGACGGACAGGTGAGTCGGGAGGACGGACAGGTGAGTCGGGAGGACGGACAGGTGAGTCGAGAGGGTCAGGACAGGTGAGTCGGGAGGAGGGACAGGTGAGTCGGGAGGACGGACAAGTGAGTCGGGAGGACGGACAGGTGAGTCGAGAGGGTCAGGACAGGTGAGTCGAGAGGACGGACAGGAGAGTCGGGAGGACGGACAAGTGAGTCGGGAGGACGGACAGGTGAGTCGAGAGGGTCAGGACAGGTGAGTCGGGAGGAGGGACAGGTGAGTCGGGAGGACGGACAAGTGAGTCGGGAGGACGGACAGGTGAGTCGAGAGGGTCAGGACAGGTGAGTCGGGAGGAGGGACAGGTGAGTCGGGAGGACGGACAAGTGAGTCGGGAGGACGGACAGGTGAGTCGAGAGGGTCAGGACAGGTGAGTCGGGAGGAGGGACAGGTGAGTCGAGAGGGTCAGGACAGGTGAGTCGGACAGGTGAGTCGAGAGGGTCAGGACAGGTGAGTCGAGAGGGTCAGGACAGGTGAGTCGAGAGGACGGACAAGTGAGTCGAGAGGACGGACAGGTGAGTCGGGAGGACGGACAGGAGAGTCGGGAGGACGGACAGGTGAGTTGGGAGGACGGACAGGTGAGTCGAGAAGGTCAGGACAGGTGAGTCGAGAGGGTCAGGACAGGTGAGTCGAGAGGACGGACAGGAGAGTCGAGAGGACGGACAAGTGAGTCGAGAGGACGGACAGGTGAGTCGGGAGGACGGACAGGAGAGTCGGGAGGACGGACAGGAGAGTCGGGAGGATGGACAGGTGAGTCGAGAGGGTCAGGACAGGTGAGTCGAGAGGACGGACAGGAGAGTCGAGAGGACGGACAAGTGAGTCGAGAGGACGGACAGGTGAGTCGAGAGGACGGACAGGTGAGTCGGGAGGACGGACAGGTGAGTCGGGAGGACGGACAGGTGAGTCGGGAGGACGGACAGGTGAGTCGGGAGGACGGACAGGTGAGTCGAGAGGACGGACAGGTGAGTCGAGAGGATGGACAGGTGAGTCGGGAGGACGGACAGGTGAGTCGGGAGGACGGACAGGTGAGTCGAGAAGGTCAGGACAGGT
>NC_137135.1:38061187-38073687 GCF_949319135.1 Squalius cephalus
TTAATAAAGTAACAAATTATGTGTTTTTTTTATTGTTTTTAATTTTTATTTTATAACTGTTGGTCCATTAAGCCTCATTAAGCGTTTTCTTGGGTTGAGGAAAAAGTACAATTAAACGCGTTGCGTTCATATTCTGTGCTCAATTTTTTTCTGTATAGGCTATATGGTGTTTCCTGTTTGGTCTTTTAATACCACTGTCTCAATTAAACGCGTTGCGTTCATATTCTGTAAAACTATTCCAGTAAAACTAATGATATTTCATACAAATATTTTCCAAGCGTTTTAAAAAATAGCTGATACATATGCATACAAATGTTTGCATTGTGGCTGGCGTTGTTCATTGGTGAGGCATTGACCAATAAAATGACTTCATTCCGACCCCAGCCCCGCCCCCGACTGCTCTCTCAAGTCTGCATTTACAAGTGCACGAGTGAGTTTTGCTACAGGCATATCGCAAAAAGAGTAGCAAAAGTCAAAGCGCTAGGATTTGAAGTTGTACTGCCAGATATGAGAGGTTGTGAGTGCCGACTTGTGGTTGTACAACGAAACTGAACTAAAGCACAAAGATAAATGTGTAGTACACAATTGTGCCTGTCATTTTGTTTATGTAAATGACACTTTACACATTTGTAACTATTAATCTGCAACTTCGAATTCAAAACACAGGTGTTCTGAGCAGGGTTCCTGCAGGTTTCAGTTAGTCAAATTTAAGACCTTTTTAAGACATTTTAAGACCATAAAGATTGAAATTTAAGACCTACACGACGCATTGCCAAAAAATATTAAAATCAAAGAATTCATTTTATTTCAATGAATTCAGTAATTGAAAATGCATTAACTTAATTTACAGATAAAGCAATCACATTAGTAACCTTCCAGACCCAACAACGCGTGTCAGAGAAAAGAACAGAATCAGATATAAAAAAAATTATAGAAAATTGTACTTTGCATATTATAGGCCTAATGTAAAAAACACATAATTAGATGATTTTAGTTGATCATAGTTGATCATAACTAGAGATGAAATGACATGAACATTTCACTTAATTATTATAGTGCCAAAAATTATCACTGTTATCACAGAATCCTGTTCAAAGTACTAATACTACACAATGAAATCAATTCACCAAGTTTTATGTCGAAAAACAGCAACAAATAAAATTAGCATCAATACGCACTAACATAAACATTAAAATAATACGATTAAAAATGATAGCCAGATTTTAAGTGTCTTGCAACATGTTATACTAACATGTACAAGTTCAAATTAAGTTGACAAAAAAGGTTTTTATAAAAAGATAAACCTCACATATTTCAGACTTTAATTTATCTTTTTTGACTCATTCTTTTTATAAAAAAATGATTTAGTGACATTTAAAATACACTTTAGCTTATCTTTTATTATTAATAGTAAAATTCGGTCCGATTTTCCCGTGGCGTCTGTCGTTGCTATGCAACTCCACAATGACAAAAAAGTTTTAGTGGCTAATGGATTTCCACCGCCGAGAAACGCTTGCTGGAGCTCTGCTACAAGATGTATTTACGGAGAAGAGAAACACACCCGTAGTGTTTGGGTGCACACGCATCCTTCATGTCTTTCTTCATGTCGCTGCGCCTGGAAATAAACGAGCGCGTCGCTTCTATTATAAGCGCTTACCGCACGCCTACATTTGAATGAACTTGAGCGTGAAAAAGACGCGATATGTGAACTGCCTCTTGGCGAGCGACTTCGATACTTTTTTGCTACTTTGTAATAACTTTCTGCGGCAGCGTTTCTGGAAATGAACGACGGTAAAACCTTTTTTAAGACCTGACTAAATGAAATTTAAGACCGCGGATGAAAATCTGTCTGTTTTTAAGACGTTTTAAGGCCTTAAATTTAAAGTTCAGAATTTAAGACATTTTAAGACTTTTTAAGACCCCGCGGGAACCCTGTCTGAGTATTGTCTGTGTGTGCAAATCGATAGATGCAGCTTTTCACATCAGAGCTGCAAGTATAAATTTCAACTTACAAATACAAATATTAATTTTACAAGTTCTCACATTCAAATTAGCAAGCTCTCGAGTTTTGCTACTGTTTTACCTTCATAAATGAGTGTGTGTGTGCGAGTGAGAGTGTGTGTGAGTGAGTGAGTGAGTGAGTGTGAGTGTGTGTGTGTGTGTGTGTGTGTGTGTGAGTGTGTGAGTGAGTGTGAGTGTGTGTGTGTGTGTGTGTGAGAGAGTGTGTGTGTGAGTGAGTGTGTGTGTGTGTGTGAGAGTGTGTGTGAGTGAGTGAGTGTGTGAGTGAGTGTGTGAGTGAGTGTGTGAGTGAGTGTGTTAGTTAGTCACTCACAATCTGCGCATGAGTTCAGACGGATACTGGTTCCTGGAGTCATGTGTGTCTGCGGGGTCACGACCCCTGGTCTCCATCATCAGCCGGTGCTCGATATAAACGTCCAAGGCATCTTTCGCCACCACCTACAGAACACACACACACACTATCAGTGACAATCACTCACACACACACACACACACACACACTCTCTCTCTCTCTCTCTCTCACTCTCTCTCTCTCTCTCTCTCTCTCTCTCTCTCTCTCACACACACACACACACACACACACCCTCTCTCTCTCTCTCACACACACACACACACACACACACACACACACACACACTCACTCTCTCTCTCTCTCTCTCTCTCTCTCTCACACACACACACCTCTCGCTCCCTGTACTCCGGCAGCAGCTCGTGAACCGCGTCTGCAAACAGTCCTGCGTAGCGCTTGCCGTTCTCACACACACTCTCCACCAGCTCAGGGTCTTCCTCCGCCACGTCGTCCAGATCCACCAGCAGCGCCACCTGCTCTCGGTGGGCCAGCGAGACCTGCACACACACACACACAGGTGAGCCGGAGTCTCACACACACACTGAGGCTCGTCTGCAGGAACTGTAGGATCTCACCAGCTGAGCGCCGTATTTGAAGAGCTTCTTCCCGGACTCATCCTCGCTGTAGAACTCCTGCAGGAAGCGCTTGCACTTCTCTGGGAACACAGACAAACACGATCACACACACACACACACACACACACACACACACACACACACCCGAGGAAAGCAGTGCGTGGGAGTGTTTGTGCACGTGCAGGAAAAGTTTCAGATGAGCGCGCGACCAAGCAGTGCACAAACACATCAGTCACGTGATCCGTGTTCGTAAACAAACGAGCAAAAACAGAAGAGCAGCCGAAACAAAAGGGCTTTAATGTCCAAAGCTCATGATACACTCTTCGCACAGATGAAAGTAACATGATTTCAGCATTAAACTCTTACTAGTAACTGTTCAGAAGAGAATACGAAGATAAATGAAGTAAAACTGCGCGCAAATGATCGACGCGTCCAAACAGCCTCATAATGACTCGAGCAAAACATCGCGTTGTCGTGTCGATCAGCCGCATCGTGACTCGAGTCCAACGCGCGCGACATCGCTGCCATCAGCGTCTGCGATATAGCTGACGCGCGCGTAACGCCACTCGACGGCTGGTGTTATTGTAAACAAAGCAGCACATGGTCCTCGTGCCCGACTACAGCCATGCGCCTCCGCGATCCCTCCGCGCTTCACAAACTAGACCGGTCCGGACCGAAATCTGAGCTCATCATCATAATCTTCGTCATTATCATCTTCATCATCATCGGTCTGTGGCTCTGGTGTCAGTTAGGGTCACGCGGCTCCGTTTTACACGTACAGAATAAACTTTCACATCGTGCTTTGAAGAGACTCTGACAATACAGTAGCGACCGATCAGAATAAACAAACACACGTGATTCTGGACGGTCCGTTAAACTTTAGATTGGGAAAAAGCGTTGTCGGAAGCGAGCACGTGATCTGCGCGCGCCGCCGCTCTTTGTTCCAAAACTCCATCCGGGCACTTCAGCAAGTGCGCGCTCAACCCGCGCGGCCGCCGCGAGCGACTATAAAACTAAGTTAAACCTGCTTTTACACAAACAACGAAACATCGCACACATGTTTAACAGATACACGTTCCGCTCGAGTTCACATATAAATGATTCATATGCGACTTTATTCTACTTTCATTTCGTCGAACTTTGATGCGTGTCCGAAACTCAGAAACAGAGAAGAGTTCTTCACAAATAAATCTAACGTTAATGTTAAATGTGCGCCAGAAGTGAATCTCCCAACTTACCCTTTTCCGCCATATAATCCTTTGGTGCCATGTTTATCGCGGAAATGTGAATAATTACGTCTCTGAGATAAATATGTGAATATTTCGCTTAGGAAACGCTTTCAGAGACTAAAGACGCAACAGGCTCTCGAGGACAGCTGCGAAAACTGGCGCGAGTCTGCTGGCGCTCTCCACCAATCAGAGCGCGTCTGGGCGTGCGTGGGGGCGGGGCTGCGCTTATGGCGCGAAAATCTTACAAACGTAGTGTGTCATGTGAGCGGAAGGACCAATAGCTTTGCGCTTTGAAACGGCGGTAAAAAAAGATGCCATGACAAAAGCTGCAAACAGTTCCAGCACGAGCCCGGAAGGCAGTTTATGATATATGATATTTGATATATGAACAACATATGGAGCAGGAATGATTAGTGATGGGAGAGACGAAGTTGTTCGAAACTCAGAACTAATTGAACCGATGATTGTGCCTCGAAACGCCACGCGCGCGACACTGAGAGATTAATCTGTAAAATGGAATCTACAAATCATAAAATATGATTAAATATGAAGTGTTTGCATAGTATGAATTTGTAATGGTTGTTTTTGCTTTTTATGGAGGACGTGGCTGGTCAGCCAATGTTGTCCCCAATAAAGACCATGACATATGCTGCTTTAAAATGTTGAACAATATAAATTATAAACCTAAAAAATAAATAACGCCACTTGAATGCTAAGCATATTGCAGTTAATTAAAAATAATAATTTGAGACACTTTACAGCCCTTTGAGACCATATATCAGCATTTCTCCTCAGTCCCCTAATAAACTAGCAGATTCTTACAGAGTTTCAGTAAAGATTCTCTCTAATGTACATATTCTTTTCAATTAGTAAATTAATTTTAGAATTTTTTTTGTATCAAGTAGTGTCTATTGTAGTGTCTTGTTATTATTTGATGTGGATGTGTATTAATGTGAGACAGTAAACGTTGTGGGATGCAAGACGATTTTTGAAAGAAATTCCAACAATAAAGTGAAAATTTAATTGAACCTGAATTATAATCAAGGTTTTTTGTTTGTCTCTCCATTTATTGTCCACCGTTATTTTAAACCCTTTCCTTTAAATGAAAGATGGGAGAATGTAATGTCATCATAGAGCTGTCATCACTTCTCCTGGGATCCTCTGGTCTGTTCCTTTAATTTTCTATTTTTACCACTTTTATCTTTCAAATCTGATGTGGTCAGCCTTAGTACGTCCACCCTTGTTAAAGTAAATATTCTGTATAATGGTTAAACACCCTAACATGACTACACACACATGCTGTACAACACCCTAACATGACTACACACACATGCTGTACAACACCCTAACATGACTACACACACATGCTGTACAACACCCTAACATGACTACACACACATGCTGTACAACACCCTAACATGACTACACACACATGCTGTACTACACCCTAACATGACTACACACACATGCTGTACTACACCCTAACATGACTACACACACATGCTGTACTACACCCTAACATGACTACACACACATGCTGTACTACACCCTAACATGACTACACACACATGCTGTACAACACCCTAACATGACTACACACACATGCTGTACAACACCCTAACATGACTACACACACATGCTGTACAACACCCTAACATGACTACACACACATGCTGTACTACACCCTAACATGACTACACACACATGCTGTACAACACCCTAACATGACTACACACACATGCTGTACAACACCCTAACATGACTACACACACATGCTGTACTACACCCTAACATGACTACACACACATGCTGTACTACACCCTAACATGACTACACACACATGCTGTACAACACCCTAACATGACTACACACACATGCTGTACTACACCCTAACATGACTACACACACATGCTGTACTACACCCTAACATGACTACACACACATGCTGTACAACACCCTAACATGACTACACACACATGCTGTACAACACCCTAACATGACTACACACACATGCTGTACTACACCCTAACATGACTACACACACATGCTGTACAACACCCTAACATGACTACACACACATGCTGTACAACACCCTAACATGACTACACACACATGCTGTACTACACCCTAACATGACTACACACACATGCTGTACTACACCCTAACATGACTACACACACATGCTGTACTACACCCTAACATGACTACACACACATGCTGTACAACACCCTAACATGACTACACACACATGCTGTACAACACCCTAACATGACTACACACACATGCTGTACAACACCCTAACATGACTACACACACATGCTGTACAACACCCTAACATGACTACACACACATGCTGTACTACACCCTAACATGACTACACACACATGCTGTACTACACCCTAACATGACTACACACACATGCTGTACAACACCCTAACATGACTACACACACATGCTGTACTACACCCTAACATGACTACACACACATGCTGTACTACACCCTAACATGACTACACACACATGCTGTACAACACCCTAACATGACTACACACACATGCTGTACAACACCCTAACATGACTACACACACATGCTGTACTACACCCTAACATGACTACACACACACATGCTGTACAACACCCTAACATGACTACACACACATGCTGTACAACACCCTAACATGACTACACACACATGCTGTACTACACCCTAACATGACTACACACACATGCTGTACTACACCCTAACATGACTACACACACATGCTGTACTACACCCTAACATGACTACACACACATGCTGTACAACACCCTAACATGACTACACACACATGCTGTACTACACCCTAACATGACTACACACACATGCTGTACTACACCCTAACATGACTACACACACATGCTGTACAACACCCTAACATGACTACACACACATGCTGTACAACACCCTAACATGACTACACACACATGCTGTACTACACCCTAACATGACTACACACACATGCTGTACAACACCCTAACATGACTACACACACATGCTGTACAACACCCTAACATGACTACACACACATGCTGTACAACACCCTAACATGACTACACACACATGCTGTACAACACCCTAACATGACTACACACACATGCTGTACAACACCCTAACATGACTACACACACATGCTGTACAACACCCTAACATGACTACACACACATGCTGTACTACACCCTAACATGACTACACACACATGCTGTACAACACCCTAACATGACTACACACACATGCTGTACAACACCCTAACATGACTACACACACATGCTGTACAACACCCTAACATGACTACACACACATGCTGTACAACACCCTAACATGACTACACACACATGCTGTACTACACCCTAACATGACTACACACACATGCTGTACAACACCCTAACATGACTACACACACATGCTGTACTACACCCTAACATGACTACACACACATGCTGTACTACACCCTAACATGACTACACACACATGCTGTACAACACCCTAACATGACTACACACACATGCTGTACAACACCCTAACATGACTACACACACATGCTGTACAACACCCTAACATGACTACACACACATGCTGTACAACACCCTAACATGACTACACACACATGCTGTACTACACCCTAACATGACTACACACACATGCTGTACTACACCCTAACATGACTACACACACATGCTGTACAACACCCTAACATGACTACACACACATGCTGTACTACACCCTAACATGACTACACACACATGCTGTACTACACCCTAACATGACTACACACACATGCTGTACTACACCCTAACATGACTACACACACATGCTGTACAACACCCTAACATGACTACACACACATGCTGTACTACACCCTAACATGACTACACACACATGCTGTACTACACCCTAACATGACTACACACACATGCTGTACAACACCCTAACATGACTACACACACATGCTGTACAACACCCTAACATGACTACACACACATGCTGTACAACACCCTAACATGACTACACACACATGCTGTACTACACCCTAACATGACTACACACACATGCTGTACTACACCCTAACATGACTACACACACATGCTGTACAACACCCTAACATGACTACACACACATGCTGTACAACACCCTAACATGACTACACACACATGCTGTACAACACCCTAACATGACTACACACACATGCTGTACTACACCCTAACATGACTACACACACATGCTGTACTACACCCTAACATAACTACACACACATGCTGTACAACACCCTAACATGACTACACACACATGCTGTACTACACCCTAACATGACTACACACACATGCTGTACTACACCCTAACATGACTACACACACATGCTGTACTACACCCTAACATGACTACACACACATGCTGTACTACACCCTAACATGACTACACACACATGCTGTACTACACCCTAACATGACTACACACACATGCTGTACAACACCCTAACATGACTACACACACATGCTGTACAACACCCTAACATGACTACACACACATGCTGTACTACACCCTAACATGACTACACACACATGCTGTACTACACCCTAACATGACTACACACACATGCTGTACTACACCCTAACATGACTACACACACATGCTGTACTACACCCTAACACGACTACACACACATGCTGTACAACACCCTAACATGACTACACACACATGCTGTACTACACCCTAACATGACTACACACACATGCTACACCCTAACATGACTACACACACATGCTGTACTACACCCTAACATGACTACACACACATGCTGTACTACACCCTAACATGACTACACACACATGCTGTACAACACCCTAACATGACTACACACACATGCTGTACAACACCCTAACATGACTACACACACATGCTGTACAACACCCTAACATGACTACACACACATGCTGTACTACACCCTAACATGACTACACACACATGCTGTACTACACCCTAACATGACTACACACACATGCTGTACTACACCCTAACATGACTACACACACATGCTGTACAACACCCTAACATGACTACACACACATGCTGTACTACACCCTAACATGACTACACACACATGCTGTACTACACCCTAACATGACTACACACACATGCTGTACTACACCCTAACATGACTACACACACATGCTGTACTACACCCTAACATGACTACACACACATGCTGTACAACACCCTAACATGACTACACACACATGCTGTACTACACCCTAACATGACTACACACACATGCTGTACTACACCCTAACATGACTACACACACATGCTGTACAACACCCTAACATGACTACACACACATGCTGTACTACACCCTAACATGACTACACACACATGCTGTACAACACCCTAACATGACTACACACACATGCTGTACAACACCCTAACATGACTACACACACATGCTGTACTACACCCTAACATGACTACACACACATGCTGTACAACACCCTAACATGACTACACACACATGCTGTACAACACCCTAACATGACTACACACACATGCTGTACAACACCCTAACATGACTACACACACATGCTGTACAACACCCTAACATGACTACACACACATGCTGTACTACACCCTAACATGACTACACACACATGCTGTACAACACCCTAACATGACTACACACACATGCTGTACTACACCCTAACATGACTACACACACATGCTGTACTACACCCTAACATGACTACACACACATGCTGTACTACACCCTAACATGACTACACACACATGCTGTACAACACCCTAACATGACTACACACACATGCTGTACTACACCCTAACATGACTACACACACATGCTGTACTACACCCTAACATGACTACACACACATGCTGTACTACACCCTAACATGACTACACACACATGCTGTACTACACCCTAACATGACTACACACACATGCTGTACTACACCCTAACATGACTACACACACATGCTGTACTACACCCTAACATGACTACACACACATGCTGTACAACACCCTAACATGACTACACACACATGCTGTACTACACCCTAACATGACTACACACACATGCTGTACTACACCCTAACATGACTACACACACATGCTGTACAACACCCTAACATGACTACACACACATGCTGTACAACACCCTAACATGACTACACACACATGCTGTACTACACCCTAACATGACTACACACACATGCTGTACTACACCCTAACATGACTACACACACATGCTGTACAACACCCTAACATGACTACACACACATGCTGTACAACACCCTAACATGACTACACACACATGCTGTACTACACCCTAACATGACTACACACACATGCTGTACAACACCCTAACATGACTACACACACATGCTGTACTACACCCTAACATGACTACACACACATGCTGTACTACACCCTAACATGACTACACACACATGCTGTACAACACCCTAACATGACTACACACACATGCTGTACAACACCCTAACATGACTACACACACATGCTGTACTACACCCTAACATGACTACACACACATGCTGTACTACACCCTAACATGACTACACACACATGCTGTACTACACCCTAACATGACTACACACACATGCTGTACTACACCCTAACATGACTACACACACATGCTGTACTACACCCTAACATGACTACACACACATGCTGTACAACACCCTAACATGACTACACACACATGCTGTACTACACCCTAACATGACTACACACACATGCTGTACTACACCCTAACATGACTACACACACATGCTGTACAACACCCTAACATGACTACACACACATGCTGTACAACACCCTAACATGACTACACACACATGCTGTACAACACCCTAACATGACTACACACACATGCTGTACTACACCCTAACATGACTACACACACATGCTGTACTACACCCTAACATGACTACACACACATGCTGTACAACACCCTAACATGACTACACACACACCAGATTCTCCACACTGATGGCCAAACGGCACCGGATAGCAGGAACGAGCCCAGGAGAATTAACTACTGCTCTTTTCTTTTTCTTCTCCAGAATTGTGATTTCTAGACCTGGGTTATTGCTTGTGTGTCGTGTGCCTACGGTGAACACACACCTAACCCTGTGGTGAACACACACACACACCTAACCCTAACCTGTGGTGAACACACACACACACCTAACCCTAACCTGTGGTGAACACACACACACACCTAACCCTAACCTGTGGTGAACACACACCTAACCCTGTGGTGAACACACACCTAACCCTAACCTGTGGTGAACACACACACCTAACCCTAACCCTGTGGTGAACACACACCTCCATAGTTAGGGTCATTGTAAAAAAAAGAAAAGAGAAACCCCTTTCTGTAAGACCTAAGAGTCAGTGTTGTCATGTGTACAGTTCATGTTCTCTGTGTGTGTGTGTGTAGAAGACTGTATTGCTCTATATCTGTTCAGTGTGTTTGACTACAAACTGACTAATTACACCGAAGGCAATAAAAGCATCTGTGAAAGGAATAAATGTGATTTTTTTATTTTTAACAGGGATAATAAACAAAACTGTGATGTAACACTTTAAACAACATCATGAAATCAAACAGGTTTTTCTTTTGGTTTTCTTGCTCTTCTCAATCAACTCAGGGTCAGTGACAGGAACATCATCATCAGTGACAGGAACATCATCATCAGTGACAGGAACATCATCATCAGTGACATCATCATCAGTGACATGAACATCATCATCAGTGACATCATCATCAGTGACAGGAACATCATCATCAGTGACATCATCATCAGTGACATGAACATCATCATCAGTGACATCATCATCAGTGACAGGAACATCATCATCAGTGACATCATCATCAGTGACAGCATCATCAGTGACATCATCATCAGTGACAGGAACATCATCATCAGTGACATCATCATCAGAGACAGGAACATCATCATCAGTGACATCATCATCAGTGACAGGAACATCATCATCAGTGACATCATCATCAGTGACAGCATCATCAGTGACATCATCATCAGTGACAGGAACATCATCATCAGTGACATCATCATCAGAGACAGGAACATCATCATCAGAGACATCATCATCAGTGACAGGAACATCATCATCAGTGACATCATCATCAGAGACATCATCATCAGTGACAGGAACATCATCATCATCAGTGACATCATCATCAGTGACAGGAACACCACTAACAGCTGCAGTAACTAAACATCCGGAACGTC